>NW_028163852.1:0-115000 GCF_964263955.1 Coregonus lavaretus | reverse complement strand
ATATTTTTATATTAGTGATACACTATGTATGCTTCCGTGTGTGCGTGTGTGTGTGTGTGTGTGCGTGCGTGCGTGCTTGTTATACGCAAGCCTGTATCAAGTGTGTGTGTTTCCAGTGCTACACTGTAACAGAAAACTGTAATTTATACGGTCATCTTTGGTATTATCAACAGTTTAAAAAAATCCGAACTTTTTTACTGCAGCATACTGTAAATTATGGTGCATTGTGGGAAAATTGCTGTATTTATAATGGTATTGTAATTCCAATCTACAGAATACAGTACAGTACCGTATCTTCAGAGCGCCAAAAGCCTTTTGACCATTAGTGGGTGCGGGTAGTGTTAACATACTTTGAGGCATGCCTTGTAAGAGGCTATATTTGTTGCACACGTGAGTGACAATGCTGTACCAATTGTATTGATATAGTGCCCCAACAATTTAAAATGTATCGGGGACAGATTGGAGTGGCAGCTAGTCTTAAACCTTAAATGGTTGAACATTTTGCCATGTCCTTTTGGTCTGTGTTGCCCTGTAGTCTCTGCCAGTTTGGAAACCTTTGTTAAGGCCTCTAGATGTGCAAGTGATATAAAACACCAAATATTCATTAATACGCTGTAATGTGTAAACACTTGACCTAGCAGCCAACCTGCTTGCACCAATCCCTTATAATTACAGTCAAATACTGTGAAATACAAACCCCTCCCCTCAATGAATTTCATTCATTCATCCATTCATTAATTTATTCTGATTACGGTAGCAATTACTTTTTTACATTATAATACAGTAACATTTACGGTATTGTACTGTGCGTCATTACACAGTACTTGCTTTACACAGTACAGTACAGTGCTATACATGTGTGTTCTCACATAACATCACACAATGTCATTCCTCATCTACCTCTCCTAGTAACAGATCTATAAACCAGTCTTCATCGGCTTTGTAGAACGTAACACACACACAACACACACACGCAGGGCACACACACTCTCACTCCAGCCACGCTTACTAGCGGGCTAGTGGGCTAGCTAGCATCTTCCTCACGTATATAAATAGAGTGTGTATAAAAGACATGGTCGTTCATTCCCTCAGGTTTACGACTCTTCCTGGTCCTCTCTACAGAGGCTGGGAGATTTACAGATGCCCCACTTTTATTTCTGTCTGCTCTACTGCACACATCTGCTGTCACAAATTATAGTGGACAGACAGACACAGACAGACAGACAGACAGACAGACAGACAGACAGACAGACAGACAGACAGACAGACAGACAGACAGACAGACAGACAGAGTTAAATTGAAGAGATTCAGGGGGGAAATATATCTGATTGATGAAGCAGATGATTCTGTTTAGATCGTGGTTTTCTGTTCGTGTTTCATGAGTGTCGATGGTGGTTGGGATCTATGTCATTATCACTGTGTTCATCAAGCTGTGCCTGTCATTAGCCTGTGCCTGCCATGAGCAGCATCTCAAGCGCTGCGTGAGACGCGAGGTGTACGTGTCATCATTGTGTGCCGTTGTCTGTAGGGGCTAGGAGGAGGGGTTGTGAGGGGAAGCAGGGTGGCAGTTCCCATGGTGTGCCTGGTCTTGCGTGTGCTAAGTTGTTTTAAGTGGTAAGGCAAAGGCTTAGTTCCAGGAAAACGTCTCCTCATCTTTATATCTGTTGTATCTGTGCTTACTCAACAGATATTTAAGTACCCTCTGTCTGTCCACTTAGTGCAGGCCTCAGGCCAGAGCATATTATAGTACAGCTCAATCAGGTCTTACAGAGTCGCTGAATCAGACTGCAGATCTAGGAGCAGATCTTATACAGATCGTATTTTTCCTCGTGTCACTATTTCTATTATTTATTTTGTATTATTATCTTAATCTTTAACTCTGCATTGTTGGAAAAGTAAGTAAGTAAACTGTTAGTCTACACCAGTTGTTTACGAAGCATGTGACAAATAAAATGTGATTTGATTTGATTTATAGATAGCAGATCTAGGAGCTGAGGCTCTGTAGGCCTGCTAGCGGACGGTGAGAAAGCTCTCTGAAGGCAACTGTTATTAGTAAAGACACTGAGGCTACAGGAGCTGGCCTTACTGACCTCTGTTTCTACATGAAGAGAAGGATGAGAGGGTCAGGGGGAGGATGGCAGGTAGAGGGAAGAAAGAAAGCATGAGAGTCTGAGTGAAAGCGAGGGATAAAGGAGTGGTATGAGGAACAGACAGAGAAGAGAGAGAGAAGGTAGGTCTCAGGACAGTGTGAGAGAGAGCCAGATTAGACTTCTCATGGGGTTTTACATGGAATGTGATGTTTATCGTCCCATCTTATTGTTTGCAGGTGGATAGTTCTAGGCCTAAATCACATTGCTGGGTTGTTGCTCTGATACATAGGATATGAATATTCTACACACACACACACACACACACACACACACACATACACACACACACACACACACACACACACACACACACACACACATGGCTGTCACAGATCACAGACAGATTCAACCCTATCACTGACAAACACAACCAGAGACTAACTGACCTCCATGGATTGTAAATATGTCATAAACATGTAGGTAGTATGTATCTAATACATAGTGAATACATGTATTAACCGTTTTCTAACCCCTGGCCTACTACCTACTGTGGGAGGGGGAGTGTGTGTGAGGGGAGGGGGAGTGTCTGTTTTGGAATGTGGAGGGATAGACAGACAGCTGGGTGTGTCTAGTGTCAGAGTAGGAGGTGCTGGCAGACGAGGGTTCAGGGTCACACACACACACACACACACACACACACACACACACACACACACACACACACACACACACACTCATACACACTCATACACACACACACACTCATACACACACCCACACACATACACACACACACACACTCATACACACTCATACACACACATACACACATACACACACACACACACACACACACACACACTCATACACACTCATACACACACCCACACACATATACACACACACACACACACACACTCATACACACACCCACACACATACACACACACACACACTCATACACACTCATACACACTCATACACACATACATATACACACACATGCACTCACACACGTGAATGCAAAAATAATTGTAATTTTTGGAGCACATATCCTTTTAATAATATGCAATAAAGTTCAATAATTGATCATTTGTACTAACAACATTCTGTCTCTCCTGTCTTCCCTCCCTCTCTCCATGATGACATCAACAACCATCCCATTCTGCATGGTCTCCTCTGCTACCTCAGGTACGTGATCCACTTATTATTACAATCCTACTGTCTTTACCTATGTCCTAATCACATAGCCTGTATTCCTAATCACATAGTCTGTATTCCTAATCACATAGCCTGTATTCCTAATCCCATAGCATGTATTCCTAATCCCATAGCCTGTATTCCTAATCACATAGTCTGTATTCCTAATCACATAGTCTGTATTCCTAATCACATAGCCTGTATTCCCAATCACATAGTCAGTATTCCCAATTGCAAGCCAGTAATTGCAGTCTGAATAGTCCATCCTAACAGGGATTTGTAATCCTGAATGGAGTGTTTTATGCTCTCTGCTTTTGGTCTTGAGCTTTCTGTACAGATGAGCATTCAGTGATTAGTTGCAATAGAGGCCTGGTGTTTGGTCCTTTATTGCGTCTTTCCCCCCATGTGGAAGGGTTTTTCTTCCTTAGCATTAGTGTTTGCTTCTCTTTTCTTTTTTAGTTAGAGTTGCTCACAGGGTGACTCTGCAGTTATTCAGCCTGTCTAAAAATAGCTTCCCCCCATCCCCTCCTCCTCTCCTCCCACAGCGGAAATGAATGGCTCATTATTAAAGGGTATTCTCTGGTCTGTTCTTATCCAGCCTAACATGTACATTCTGTACCATGTCAAACACATCCTAACAAGCTTTTGAGGTTTTTATGGTGGACTGTGTGTGTGTGTGTGCGTGCGCGCGTGCGTGCGTGTGTGCGTGTTTCTGGGTCCATGCACTTGTATACTTGTTGAAATGGGAAGTTCTTCCTGTCAACAGTGACATCTCTAAACACTTCCTCATGGCTGACCGTGTGTCTGGCTGTCGCAGGACGTCCCGATTGGAGACGGGGGACAGGGGGAGATTTGACTTCCCCTCTCCAGGGAGGGGCTCCTGGGGCTGGTACAGTCAGTGGTCAGGGGGTCAGGAGGAAGACATGAGGAGAGAGAGAACAACCTCTGTGCTGGTTAACCTCTATTCTATCACGTCTTCTGGGACCAGACTGTACAGTGGTCTTAGTGACTGGGACCAGACTGTACTTTCATCTGCTAGGGGGGTGATACACTGGAATGCTCTCAGCAAACAACCCTGGGATCACATGGGTCCAGGCTAGGGGTGTGTGAGGGTTAGTGGGTCGTAGTTACCACAGCCACAAAGTCAGAAGTCCCGCCTACTTGACCAATCAGATGAGGGAGTGTGATGACGCGTATTCCGACCGGCTTGCAGGGGCAGACGAGAGACATGCATTTATTTTATCTAGTGATCCATCAATTATTTATTTATTATCTATAATAGAACCAACCGTTCTAAATGCAAAATGTTAATCGGATGCATTATTCAAACTCAGCTTGCAAGCTTATCATGATGTTTGCCCTTACTCATAGTTACTTGTCTTAACCCAAAATAGGTTTACTCTAATATCTGCATTGTTTTTTAAATGGCTTGTAGACAAACAAATTGAAAACATCTTGATTTTAGATTTTTATTTTCAAAATCCACAAGTAATCCACGAGTAAAATTGACAGATTTTTGGCTGATTTAAGATGAAAACTTCTACCCTGTTACTTTATTTGGCACCTAGGTACTTACTATAGTCATTTATTTATCTAATTTAACATAGCCTAACATCTTTTTGTTCTTTTGTAACAGTTTCCGTCTCTGTACAAAGGTACAGATATTTTCTTAAATATACATTATTCATACACCCTCCTACAAAAGGGTGAAGGTTACTCTACCTCTCTATACACCCCCAGCCGAATCTTGCCCAGCCAGCCGACAAAGCGTGGCACCAAGCAGGAGCCAACAACTGAAGACGCTATCGACCATCAGGCAGGATCATGTTAAGGGCATTCCGGCTGGCCCCAGACCAGCCACCCGCTCATACTAGAGCAACCTCCAGCAGCTTCCCATGTCTCCTAGCATGACACCAACCAAGGACTTATCTGAGGTCCAGGTGTCCACAACCATGATCTAGTCAACCAGAGCGATACCTTCTCCTTGCAGCTAGTCCCACACTATTGGACTAATCCACCTCCATTGTTTAATCAGTCATCCCAGCTCTCAGCATCAACTGCTGGGCCATCTTTGAGCATGCCAGCACCAGGCCCGCTCTTATCCTACAAAGGTCACGGGGCGGTGCCACCACACAGGCCCAATCCACGCCGGCAGCCAACACCTGGGGTGCCTCTAGCACCTGTGACTCCAGGCCCAAACCTAATGGACCTAGTTGTAGCCTCCTCCTTTGGGATCCCAAAGCCCAAACTCCACACTTCAGCAGCGGTCGTGAGAGTGACTTCACCCTACTGAGGATGGCCCTGGACAGCCTGCTTGGCCCCCATCCTCATCTGACAGAGCATTACAAGTACCAAGTTCTGCTAGAGCACCTTAAGCTTCCAATTGCTTACAAACTGGCCCAGTCATGTATGCATGATCCAAAACCCTGCTTCACTGCCGAGAGCACACTCCAAGACAAGTATGGACAGCCAAGGCAGTTGGTGCAGAGCAAGCTTGGAGCCATCCTGAATGCGGCACCTATCAAGATGGGAGATGCTGCAGCATTCGACAAATTTGCTCTCTCAATCCATTCTCTCGTGAGTATGCTCCAGACACTAGAGGGTCCCAACAGATTTGAGCTGTGTGGCTCACACATGGATCACCTTCTCAGCAAACTGCCTGGAGCCTACAGACACGGTTTTGTGGAGTATTGCCTTGCCAAAGGCATTCTACAAACAGGGGTCGATAGAACCTACACCCTAACTGACCTGACTGCGTGGTACAAGTCATGTCTCGGGCCAAGCGGATTGCCAATCGGGCCGTCGAGTTGTACCAGAAAGAGGAAAAGGGAGCTAAAGAACAGCACCTGCACCCACCTCGATCTTTCTAACCAGAATGGACACAGATACCTTCCTGGTGGCTCTCCGTCGCTTCATTGCCCAATGAGATCCTGTTGGACAATGGGACCAATTTACGAGGGGCAGACAAAGAGCTGCAAGAGGCCTTCACGGCCCTCGGGCCTGCTCTCCAGGAACGGCTGGCTGAACAGAAGATCACGTTTTGGTTCAACCCCACGAATGCACCGCATTTCGGAGGCGCCTGGGAGAGGGAGATAAGGTCTGTGAAGAATGCTCTTCGTGTAGCAGTCGGAGACAAATCACAACATGAAGATGTCCTCCTGACGAACCTTACAGAGGTGGAAGGCATTCAGAACTCCAAGCCCCTTGGCTATGTGTCAGCGGACGTAGCAGACCCCGATCCAGTTACACCTAATCTGCTCTTGATGGGGCGGCATGATGCTTCGCTCCCACATGCCGTATATGCAGACAGAGACCTTCTTGGACGACGCCGTTAGAAGCATAGTCAGGTCCTGGTGGACCACTTCTGGACCCACTTTATGCGGAACTATTTGCCAAGTCTTCAGCAGAGGCAGAAGTGGCTGAAGGACACTCCAGACTTGAAGGTTGGACAAGTGTGGATCCTCAGCTACCACGAGCTTCATGGCCCATCGGACGGATAGTGAAGACAATACCAGGTGCAGATGGAAGGATCCGGACTGCGGAGGTCAAGGTCAAGGATCAAGTCTACCTGCGTCCTGTTGCCCGATTAGTGCAGCTTCCCGCCGTGTTAGACGGCGCAGACTTGCCTTCGTAGAAAGGAAGATGGAGGCTTTTACTAAGTTCGAATTAGTTACACTAATTCTGGGGCGGCTGTATAAAAGCCCCTTAGATATTAATTTAGAATCCTCTCAATTTAATTAGATCTACAAGAACATTTTATTGATCTGCCAGTATTTTCATGTAAAGATTCTGGTAAACTCTTTGATGTTTCCTTTCATGTGTCCTACCAATTATTATTGGATTATTCACCATGGCAACCACTTGTTAGTATAAAAATGAAACTTATTTCTCAGTTCAGTTGGCTTTCGTGGAGATCAGACCATTTTCATTTGCAGGGATATTTGTGCGTTTTTGACCAAATGTAAGTCAGAACAAATACTTATTTCACTTTTATAATATTCCTGTTGCTATTGTTATATGTAAATACAAGAAATGTGTATGTAGAGGGATAACTTTGTTCACCAGTTCTCTTACCATTTTGTACAATTATGTAATTAGCTTACCAGTTGGTGTAACTGTAATGTTAATTCTCTTGAGAGGAATTATGGTGTGTTCATTTTCTCTTATTGTAAGTTGTATATAGATATTGATGACATTATTGTTTAATGTAATATTGTTTATTGGATTTACATTGCAGTAATTTTCTATATTTCTTTTATCATGTTTCCCTCTGTACACAGACCACATGTATACTCTGTTTCATCTTTAAACGCCTAGACTGGGCTCCTGTGTCTGTCATCACTCTTTGACCAGAGTGCAGTCTGGTATCCGTTTACTCCCAGTGGCCTATCCACACATTAGAGAGCAACAGACTCCGCTTTACACACCTACACCCTAACCCCTAAACCCTGCTGTCATGTGGTTCCGTTTTCCGAGGGGACTGACTCTGCTATACATTCCTCCTCATCATCATCATCATCATCATCATCATCATCATCATCATCATCATCTCATCTCTGAACGTGATTTGTTCCTGTGTGGATTTTTGTATGAAATCCAGTTATGGTTGTGTCAATACTCTCCAGGTCTGTTTTGGTGTGTGTCGTATTAGTTGTTTCAGTTTTAAAGCTTTCTGTGTTTCTGCTTTGTGATCTTAACCATTGGAGATATGGGGTTCACTAAATATTTTCATCAGCAAGTGCTTGAACATTCGAAAAATGTTAAACCGCTAAAACAAGCACAAGAAAAACGTAATAATGAGTGTAGAATTGCACGTAAAATACATCCAATACTAAATTTTCACTAGCTAGAACACGGCGCAATTGTTACAATCGCAATGACTGAGGGGGTTTGAAATGGGGTTTGAAATGGGGTCTCAAATGGGAGGGTGTTTTCCTTAATTTCAAGGTTGACGTAAACCATATTGGTGGTTGGTTATGTATGTTTATGACACATTCATAATGCTATGGTGTTGAAGTCTTCTCTGTGCCAGCAGGTAGGCATTTAAACTATAGCAGTATACGAGCCACTGTGCTGGAGAACAATGCATTGTTTCTTTGCTCAGACAGACAGCAGGGATTCAAACATCCTCACAGATGGATGGAGGGATGGAAGAAGGAGGTGTGTGTGTGTGTGTGTGTGTGTGCGTGTGTGTGTTGAAGGGGGGGGGTGGGGAGGGGGTTGAATCTAACTGAATGTTCTGTAGCATTAAATAAATAAATGGTCTGTAGCATGAAAGAAATGAATGGTCGGTTGAATGAAAAATCTAAAAGTCTACATTTTGGACAAGCTGCAACATGGGCCGTGTCTAAAGCGGGCTTTAGACGACCCAAGCATCAGAGAGAGTTTAGATACATCATATGTATCCAGAGATTGATCTCAGACAAGGAAGGTCTGCAGCTCCTAAATCAGCCGTCATGAGACGTGGGTTAGACACAGAGAGGCGCAGACACAGAGACAGAGACAGACAGAGATAGAGGCAGACAGATGCAGAGAGACGGAGACAGAGGCAGAGAGATGGAGACAGAGGCAGACACACACACACACACACACACACACACACACACACACACACACACACACACACACACACACACACACACACACACACCACACCACACCACACCACACCACACCACACACACACACACCACACACCACACACACATAGTTACACAAAGCCCCCATTTCAAAAGACACAATTACATGACAGGAATGACTATGAAACTAAATACCACATGTGTGTTTCAACTGTGTACAATATGGTAATGTGTTTTAACTGTGTACAATATGGTTGTGTGTTTTAAATGTCTTGCTTAAACAAATCATTGATGACATTACATTTATCCAGAGAGCGGTTGGAGAGAGAGAGAGATATTGTTTAAATGTGAGTAGTGGAGGAGCAGGAGACAGCTGTTGGCTCAGTAGCTGCAGTATTCTGGCAGGGGAAGCCCTACTCTAACCAGCCCTGTGGAGACATTGTTCTCTTTTTCCACCATTTCCTTCTTCACTTCCCCTCTCATCTGCATCATCAATAAAACACAACATAGATTAATAAAGAACAGACTGTTAGAAAGAATAGAAAACAAATGTGAAAGGGAAAGGTGGACCAAATGTTGCTGAATGTTGAACAGACTGGAGAAAGATTGGGGCTGGGATGTGGGGATGTGTGGTAGTGCTATGTGTGTGTGTGGGGGGGTGTATGTACAGGCAGACTGATGCTGTAAGACGTTGGCTGTCCGTCCCCTGCTATGGGAACATTACATTTACATTTACGTCATTTAGCAGACGCTCTTATCCAGAGCGACTTACAAATTGGTGCATTCACCTTATAGCCAGTTGGATAACCACTTTACAATATGTTTTTTTTTGTAGTAAATTTTTTTTTGGGGGGGTGGGGTAAGGGGGGGTAGAAGGATTACTTTATCCTATCCCAGGTATTCCTTAAAGAGGTGGGGTTTCAAGTGTCTCCGGAAGGTGGTGAGTGACTCCGCTGTCCTGGCATCGTGAGGGAGCTTGTTCCACCATTTGGGTGCAGAGCAGCGAACAGTTTTGACTGGGCTGAGCGGGAACTGTGCTTCCGCAGAGGTAGGGGTGCCAGCAGGCCAGAGGTGGATGAACGCAATGCCCTCGTTTGGGTGTAGGGACTGATCAGAGCCTGAAGATACGGAGGTGCCGTTCCCCTCACAGCTCCGTAGGCAAGCACCATCTTAGATACATATCTAAATGAAATACGGACCCAGCTGTATTACATCAAAACTGTTTGTGGAGCGTACGTGTGTGTGTTCAGAATTAGATATGTAATAAGTAGCAGTGTGTGTCTGTGTGTGTCCAGGCAGTGTGTGTTTGTATTCGGGGTTAATGAGTTTGTATTGGGGTTAGGTGGTGATAAGAGGTTCATAGAGAGGTTATAACCTGTTGTGATGCTGTATTAGGACAGGATATGACCCATTTTCTGCTTGTGTCTGGGTTCCCCATCAGGTGAGAGCGGGCCAGCCCAGCCCCCATCTCTGTCCCTCTACTCTGAAACACAGGAACAACAATGGTGTGTATGCATGTGTGTGTGTGCTTACTTAGTAGTCATTCGCAGAGGGAAGGGCCCATTCATCTCTGATTAGGGCTCCGTGGACCTCATTGTTCCAACACTGGCGGTAACCTTGGCAACCAATAGCCTCCAGGAACTACAAAGCGGGGAATGGGGGGTGGGGTTACGATGATGTATCAGCTTTATTTAGCAAGGACACATGGACCATTACAGCTTATTATTATGGGCTGTTTCTGGTACTTAGAATAGCTGGAAACAAATTATACTGTAGTTTGGGCTTGTTCTTTACACACACACAAACACACACACACACACCATCGCTGAGCCTCTTGCCATATCTGGGGCCCCCTAGAAGAACACCAAAGCGGTCCCTTCCTCTTGAAAGTAATACTAAATATTATACTCAGCCTTGAACACGTCTGACATTTTAGGTTTAGTGTGTTTGTGTGTGACTATTGTGTGTGTGTGTGTGTGACTATTGTGTGTGTGTGTGTGTGTGTGTGTGTGTGTGTGTGTGTGTGTGTGTGTGTGTGTGTGTGTGTCACGCCCTGACCTAGAGAACTCTTGTTGGTTGGGTCAGGGTGTGAGTTCAGGTTGAGATCTATGTTATTAGATTCTATATTTAGGATCTAGAATGTGTATTTCTATGTTTGGCCGGGTGTGATTCCCAATCAGAGGCAGCTGTCGCTCGTTGTCTCTGATTGGGGATCATACTTAGGTAGCCATGTTGCCTACCTTAGTTGTGGGATCTTGACTCGTGTTTGGCTTGTTAGTGTGTAGCCATTGTTTGAGCTTCACGTTTCGTTGTTTTGTTATTTTGTTAAGTGTTTATTCTTATTAATAAATATGTACGCATATCACGCTGCACCTTGGTCTGACCCGTCTCTCAACGATCGTGACAGTGTGTGACTATTGTACACACTGTTCTTTACTGCCACGTATCAAGTTTAAAGTGTTTTGTTTTATTCTGCTGTTTATCATTGAGTGTGTGTTGGTGTGTGTGTATGCTTTGTGTCATTGTGAGATGTAATGTTGACTTTTTCCAGTCAATGTGCTGACCACCTGTGACTGCTGTGACCTGCAACTATCCTGTCTATCGTCTCTGATTTAGAGAGAGAGAGAGAAAGAGAGAGAGAGTGAATTAAACAACAAGAGAAAGATCAACAGAAAGAGGAAGAACGAGAGAGAGAGCTGTAACCCAAACCACGTCTGTCCTCTCCTCCATTAATCAGCCTGTTACTAACACAGCGCCAGGCCAGATGGAACCCTGGGTAGCGGTGATATCACTGATTGCTGGCTCCGCTCCGATCCCCTCTCACTTCTCCTTCTCGTTTGTTTGTGTTGGAAGTGGATGACACAGCTGGCTGCTTTGAAATCTAATAGTTATTAATAAAGCAATGAATCTAGTGATGAGGAGGGGGTACCCTCAAACCTAAACCAATGTGAAAACTACTGGTGTTATGGTAGGAGGGTTTACCAACAATACAATGCGTGTTGGGTATATCTAAGGGCTAGGATTTTTTTCCTGACCAGGAACAACTCCAGGCTCTAGTTATTATACATTCATTATAACTAGGGCCGGGAGTATGTCCTGATTATGAGCTGAGCAGGAAAACCTCCAGGTCCTACTGTAGATGAGGTTATGCTCTTTCCAGACTGAGACCTCTCTCTAGTCTACTCAGAGCCAGAGCTCTGTCTTCCTCCCTGTGTGCCAGGGAAACCCAGCCAGATCTCTGTCTTCCTCCCTGTGTGCCAGGGAAACCCAGCCAGATCTCTGTCTTCCTCCCTGTGTGCCAGGGAAACCCAGCCAGATCTCTGTCTTCCTCCCTGTGTGCCAGGGAAACCCAGCCAGATCTCTGTCTTCCTCCCTGTGTGCCAGGGAAACCCAGCCAGAGCTCTGTCTTCCTCCCTGTGTGCCAGGGAAACCCAGCCATATCTGTCTTCCTCCCTGTGTGCCAGGGAAACCCAGCCAGATCTCTGTCTTCCTCCCTGTGTGCCAGGGAAACCCAGCCAGAGCTCTGTCTTCCTCCCTGTGTGCCAGGGAAACCCAGCCATATCTGTCTTCCTCCCTGTGTGCCAGGGAAACCCAGCCAGATCTCTGTCTTCCTCCCTGTGTGCCAGGGAAACCCAGCCAGAGCTCTGTCTTCCTCCCTGTGTGCCAGGGAAACCCAGCCAGATCTCTGTCTTCCTCCCTGTGTGCCAGGGAAACCCAGCCAGACCTCTGTCTTCCTCCCTGTGTGCCAGGGAAACCCAGCCAGATCTCTGTCTTCCTCCCTGTGTGCCAGGGAAACCCAGCCAGATCTGTCTTCCTCCCTGTGTGCCAGGGAAACCCAGCCAGATCTCTGTCTTCCTCCCTGTGTGCCAGGGAAACCCAGCCAGGTGGCGCTCCGAACATGTGTTTCTCTTTTCAGACAACTCATTGGGGTCCTGAAGACGTACTCAACTCAGAGAATGAATTAAAACAGCTGTAAGAAGAAGTGGTAATTGGAGGGGTGGGGGTTGGACTGGAGCATGCTCAGCAGGACACACTGTTCAGAACAGACAGATACTAAGGAATGTCTGTCACTCACACAGTTTCAGACGGATTGAGCCGTAACTTTGAACTGGACCTATATGCTTTGAGGGGGTGGTTTAGTCTCCATTCTACTCCACTCTACTCGAGGGACAATCCAGGGACTACCTCATAATGTTTAATAGAGGGAAGGAAAACATTTAACAATAAGAGAGAGAGAGAGGAGAGATGTTTTCTTGTTCCCTCTTTTGTTTTTCATGATTTAAGATTCAATCTGAACCAACAACCTTATGAGTTAATCAATGGTCAAACATCTCCTAGAAAGAACTGATTCAACAGAAGGAGGGAAATAACCAGCAAACACCAGCCGAGTAGTCCCGGCTGTGTGTAGGGATATGGTCTGTCTGGGAGATGTGAAAGGGCTCCATTAACACCTGTTTTGGGGTTTTCATCTCTCTGGGTCGGCAGTCATCATTAGGCAGAAATGAGGACAGCTAATAGCTAGCTTATGATGAGGAAAGAGAGGATCAACATTAAACAATGACATGCTGTTTTCCATGATGTAAAAGCTGATTGTTTCTTGTTTATTTGGCTGGATGTAGTAACTGCTGTCCAATCCCCTCTCTGTGTTTCTCAAGTCAGACCCGCTTAGGACGTGCAGTCCTGGATGTTACGGTTTAATAACTACACTGAACACAAATATAAACGCAACATGCAACAATTTCAAAGATTTTACTGAGTTACAGTTCAAATAAGGAAATCAGTCAATTTAAATAAATTCATTAGGCCCTAATCTATGGATTTCACATGACTGGGAATACAGATATGCATCTGTCAGTCACAGATACCTTAAAAGAAAGGGGAAGTAGGGGCGTGGATCAGAAAACCAGTCAGTATCTGGTGTGACCATCATTTGCCTCATGCAGCACGACACATCTCCTTCGCATAGAGTTGATCAGGCTGTTGATTGTGGCCTGTGAAATGTTGTCCCACTCCTCTTCAGTGGCTGGATATTGACGGGAACTGGAACACGCTGTCATACACGTCGATCCAGAGCATCCCAAACATGCTCAATGGGTGTCATGTCATTTCAAATTCAAGGAATTGTGTACAGATCCTTGCGACATGGCCCGTGCATCATCATGCTGAAACATGAGGTGATGGTGGCGGATGAATGGCACGACAATAGGCCTCAGGATCTCGTCACAGTATCTCTGTGCATTCAAATAGCCATCGATAAAATGTAATTGTGTTCGTTGTCTGTAGCTTATGCCTGCCCATACCATAACCCCACCGCCACCATGGCGCACTCTGTTCACAACGTTGACATCAGAAAACCACTCGCCGACACACCGTCTGCCATCTGTTCGGTACAGTTGAAACTGGGATTCATCCGTGAAGAGCACACTTCTCCAGCGTGCCAGTGGCCATCGAAGGTGAGCATTTGCTCACTGACGTTGGTTATGACGCCTAACTGCAGTCAGGTCAAGAACCTGGTGAGGACAACAAGCATGCAGATGAGCTTCCCTGAGACGGTTTCAGACAGTTTGTGCAGAAATTCATCAGCTGTCCGGGTGGCTGGTCTCAGACAATTCTGCAGGTAAAGAAGCCAGATGTGAAGGTCCTGGACTGGCATGGTTGTACGTGGTCTGCGGCTGTGAAGCCGGTTGGACATAATTCTCTAAAATGACATTGGTAGAGAAATTAACATTCCTGCAGTCAGCATGCCAATCTGTGGCTTTGTGTTGTGTGACAAAACTGCACATTTTAGAGTGGCCTTTTATTGTCCCCAGCACAAGGTGCACCTGTGTGAATGATCATGCTGTTTAATCAGCTTCTTGATTTGCCACACCTGTCTGGCGAATGGATTATCTTTGCAAAGGAAAAATCCTCACTAACTGGGATGTGAACAAATTTGTGCGTTTACATTTTTGTTCAGTGTAATTAATATCTAATGGTGCTACGTTCATTCTGCCTTGACACACTGTGCCACCTGAAACTTCTCCAGCCATGTTTCTCAGGACTTCTCTGTGACTGTTATAATATAATAATAATATAATATGCCATTTAGCAGACGTTTTTTATCCAAAGCGACTTACAGTCATGCGTGCATACATTTTTTGTGTATGGGTGGTCCCGGGGATCGAACCCACTACTTTGGCGTTACAAGCGCCGTGCTCTACCAGCTGAGCTACAGAGGACCACATTGTTACATTTCTATTTCATAACCCCTCTTTACGAAAAGTATCTCTCTCTTTCAGTATTTCTCCCTCTCTCTCACTCTTCTCTCTAGTTCTCACTCCCCATCTTTTTGGCACCCCAACAGAAACATTCCAGAGTAAATTATTCATTTATGTTGTCCGTTGTTGTAGAGGAAACCACATCAAGTGCTCTGCGGTCTCTGCTTGTGGAAGCTGTTTATTCTGACATCGTGTTGCACAAGACAATGTCCTCTGCTGCTCTGCTTGTCCTAATAACAGACTCTACTGCTATGTTAATAAACTGTGATCGTGTTTTACTCAGAAGAATCCATATGTCATTGACATAGACTATCTAACCAGCTGTTCAGGCTGTGTTTGGGTCGTGTGTGTTAATACTGATTGAGATTAAGTAAGACAGGGTATCACAGCACTCACATAGACCATAGAGACAGCTCTATGTAGGATTGTCACAGGGCTGTGCATCACTGATGTTGGCCAGTAGAGAACACTGATACCATGTCGTGTGATGTAGACAGAGTATTGCTACTCATGGGGCTTACCCATTCAATGGCACCATAGTAGAATTACAAACCTAAATCTTAAGAGTCGAACGCACATTATATCTCTTCAGATGCTGGATAGAATAATTGAATTGACCAAATGCTGAAGTGTTACCTTTATTGACGTGACGGAGCAATCTTTAGGAGCGTCATCGATGACCTAGCGCCAGCCATACCTCTGAGAGGTAGAGAGAGAGACACTCATAAGGTCAGTCTCATAACCCTGTCACTACTGACCACCTCATGATAGGAGCTAAAGAACATGATATGTTCAGGTCTCTAGCACCCCATTGGAATAGATTCTGTAGCTTATCCAGCTTTTTCCACAAGTTAGTGCCTTTCTGTCAGACTGTCTCTCTCTGTCAGACTGTCTCTCTCTGTCAGACTGTCTCTCTCTGTCAGACTCTCTCTCTGTCAGACTGTCTCTCTCTGTCAGACTGTCTCTCTCTGTCAGACTGTCTCTCTCTGTCAGACTGTCTCGCTCTGTTTATTGGGCTGTCTCTTTCTAATACTCTCTTTCCCCATTTCACTCTCACTCTTGCTGTTTCTCCATCATCACTTCCTTTCTTGCCCTCCCTCCCTCCCTCCCTCCCTCCCTCCCTCCCTCCCTCCCTCCCTCCCTCCCTCCCTCCCTCTCTTCTCTTCTGGTGGTGTTTATGTTGGAGGCAGCTGGGACAAAGCCACTCTAGTCCTGTCCTGGTTTGATCTGCTGCTCTGCTCTTCATATACTGTAGTCAGTAGTAGTTACTGTAGCTGTACTGTAGTCAGTAGTAGTTAGCTGTACTGTAGTCAGTAGAATTTAGCTGTACTGTAGTCAGTAGTAGTTAACTGTACTGTAGTCAGTGGTATTTAGCTGTATTGTAGTCAGTAGTATTTAGTTGTACTGTAGTCAGTAGTAGTTAGCTGTACTGTAGTCAGTGGTATTTAGCTGTACTGTAGTCAGTAGTATTTAGCTGTACTGTAGTCAGTAGTAGTTAGCTGTACTGTAGTCAGTAGTAGTTAGCTGTACTGTAGTCAGTAGTAGTTAGCTGTACTGTAGTCAGTGGTATTTAGCTGTACTGTAGTCAGTGGTATTTAGCTGTACTGTAGTCAGTAGTAGTTAGCTGTACTGTAGTCAGTAGTAGTTAGCTGTAGCTCTCAACGCTAGTCTGGCTGACAGCAGGCCAACTGGGATGGGGGGATGAGAAAGGAGTGGTGGAGTGTTTGATCATGTGTGTGTCTCTGACATAGAAGCTTGGTGTTAGGTGCTGAATCATGTGTGTGTCCAGTTCATGGAAGCTTGGTGTTAGGTGCTGAATCATGTGGTGTCCAGTTCATGGAAGCTTGGTGTTAGGTGCTGAATCATGTGGTGTCCAGTTCATGCACTGATTACGGTATGTAGTGTACACACACACACATGCACACACTCAAACACAGGGAGTCCCGGTGCCCACTTCCAAGTCCCCAACCACCTCCGCATGCTCTAGTCCTGTGCTTCTCGTGTTGGGTCCAGCCTCTTCTAGCTCCAGAGAAGGTCTATCTGTGCTGGGCCAGCCCACAGAGAGAGCTCTCCATCCAGCTTCAGACACGCAGCCTCTCAGTGAGCTGGTCTACGCAAACAAATCCGCAAACACATGACTGCCCCAGGGCACCACTTCTGCTCTGCTTGCGTCTGCTGGTCCTGGGGGCGTAGGACCAGGTTTGCTCCACTCACTGGAACTGAACAGATGGCAGGCAAGGTCATCTGACCCCTGACCTTTGACTCTGAGACTTTTATGGCCTTGTTGTTGTTATTGGTCCCTGGTGTACTGATTCTGATTCTGATTGGCCGAGGTAGTTCCAGGAAGTGTTCTGTGTAAACTTCCTAACCAGTGAAAGCTAATACTGAGCTCTGTCAAAGGGTTGTGATTCGCTGTTGGATTCTGCTGACTGATTCATCATAACAGATATGTAATCTGTGTGTTTAATGTTCAATAACTGTGTGTGTTCATTGGTTTGTCTGCGTGTGCATGTGTGTGCGTTTGTGCATGTGCGTTTTCCTTTACCTCACTGTTATTGTTACGCCTACTACAGACTCAAAATGTGAGCACATGGTTTCAATGTGTATGACTTGTTTTGTCTTAGTGTTTTCTGTAACAGAGAGGCTGAGATCAGTGCTCTCCTCTCTCCCTCCCACCCTCCATCCCTGGTTTCCTGCAACATGCCAAGGCTTTAGTCCTGGACACTGAGCCAGACAGCAGCCCTCCTGTCAACATCACATCTGGCCTTTGTCAGAGAGAGAGAGAGAGAGTTTGGGGACAACATGGGGACAGTTCTGTGGAGCAATGCAACGCATTGTCTTCTTCGCTAAACAAAGAGACCCAATGTTTAATTTCTGCAACCAGCAGGGTTCTAATATCTGTTCATCTCTAGACCAGTGGTTTTGTTTCTCCTAGCCTAAGCTTTTAGGAGTTTGTTCTGTTGCCATGTTCAGTTTGATCCAAGTGTCTCTTCATCTTTGTTTGACTGTCCATGTTTCAACAGATTATGGTTTTTTCTGGGTGTTTTAGAGCTTCTAGTATGTGACAGGCAGCTAAATCAACTAAGGATTTGCAGCGGTGCACGTTTTGCACTAGTTTATAGCAAACACTTGGCCCTAAGACAATGCTTTGGCAGACTTGAGCAGAGGGAAGTGAGTTCTTCGAGTTCCGTCAACAACACCTAAAAACATTATTGTGACATCACCTCCATTCTGCTCAAACAGGGCTTTTGACTGAAGGCAGGTAAAGACGATAGGACAGTGATCCGGTTTGGGGAACAATAGCTGTGGACAGACGATAGCGTTAGATAGAGGACTCATCTTTGTTTATGTGCCATTATGGCGTTTGTGACAGCATGGGCAGCGCCATTGAGGTTATCTCCATGTCTATGCTAAAACAGGTTATATCCATGTAAAGTCCTCTATCTAACTCTATGAGACAGACCCAGGACCCCGTGAGGCAGAGGTTAGCACAGGTATTTCCAAGATCTGTCAACATGATCGCCTGAGTATAACCTCTCTCTATGTCTTCCAAACTCCTGTCTATCTCATACTTACCTTGCACAGACTGTTTCTTCTCTTCTGCATTCTTTCTGTTTCTCTTTCCCTCCCTCCATTTCTTTCTCTCTCTTTCTCTCCCCCCCCCCTCTCTCTCATTCCCCCTCTCCTTCTCCCTCTCTCTCTCTCTCCCTCCCCATCTCTCTCCGTCTCTTTCTCCCTCCTACTCTCTTTCTCTCTCTTTTGCTCTCTCCCTCCCCCCTCTCTCTCTCTCTCCCTCCTACTCTCTTTCTCTCTCTTTCTGTCTCCCTCTCCCCCTCTCTCTCTGTCTCTCTCTCCCACCTACTCTGTTTCTCTCTGCCTTCTACCCTCTCTCTGGTCAGTGGCTGTGCAGTGTAGTCTAACAGGACTCATCTGAGATCTATTTTCGGGTTGATCATAGTTGTATTATAGCTGGATGATACAGCCTTTCCAGAGCCTCTCCAAATAAATAGACCTGGTCGGTCGTCACGCCAACACATGGCCATTAGATCTATGCTACACTCTGGCTGCCCCATCACACCCCCTGTTCACCCCACTGTTTACGGCATTGTTACCATCACTCAACACTTTTACTTTCTCCTCTATAATACAGCTGTATCTTAGATGTGTTTGTAAGCCACTGATCATATTTCTCCCTCAACCTCTCTCTCTGCCTCCTCTGTCTTCCCTTCCATTACCTCATTCTGTCTGTCCCTTCACCTCTCTCTCTCTCTCTCTCTCTCTCTCTTTCTCTCTCTCTCTCTCTCTTTCTCTCTCTCTCCATTCCCCTCTATTTCTCATCCCCTGTTTACCTGACTGTCAGCATCACTCATCATTTTCTCCTCTATAGTCTGTTTACCAGAGCCATAGGAAAATAAACTAAAAATCCTTGCTTTCTGTCCAAGAACAACAACACAAGCCTGCTTTTCCACATGTTTTAAACATGAGGAAGCTGTATATATCAGATGAATTTAGTTGTGGGCATAGGGGACTTCAAAGCTGCCCCAGCAGAGCTCGCTACACCAACCGTTACAATCGTTAATTCAAACATGACCAGCCAAAAGATATGAGGGAGTTATGGATCATGCCGGCGAAGTGAAATGCCCATAAACATTTTGGCTTAGAGTACACACTTTCCTTCTCCTCAGACTTTCTCTTGCTTTTGTCCTTGTTTCTTGACTTTGTTTTCAGTAATTTTTCTGACTACCTCTTTGCCCTCTCTCTTTTTTGAGGGGGTTGAACCAGGACAGGAATACGAATTTCAGAGTTTGTGATTCACTCCTTGTTAGAACACATAGAACAGGAGAGAGGCAAGTACATTTTTACATTTTAGTAATTTAGCAGACGCTCTTATCCAGAGCCACTGACAGTTAGTGCATTCATCTTAAGATAGCTAGGGGGGACAACCACATATCACAGTCATAGTAAGTACACTTTCCCTCAATAAAGTACCTATCAGCAAAGTCAGAGCTAGTAAGGGGGAAAAAAGTAAAGTGCGAGTTTTAGTTCACAAAAGGCTTTCACGAAAGGTCGGGGTCAGGAGGTTGTGCAAGGGGGGTGCTGTGGGATTATTTAAGGTACTCTTTGAAGAGGTAGTGTTTCAGAGTTTTCGGAAGATGAGCAGGGACTCTGCTGTCCTAGCTTCAGGGGGAAACTGGTTCCACCATTGGGGTGCCAGGACAGAGAAGAGCTTGGACTGGGCTGAGCAGGAGATGCTATCCTGTAGGGGTGGGAGGGCCAAGAGATCAGAGGTGGCAGAACGGAGTGTAGAGGTTGGGGTGTAGAGTTTGAGCATAGCCTGAAGGTAGGGAGGGGCAGTTCCTCTTGCTGCTCTGTAGGCAAGCACCATGGTCTTGTAGTGGATGCGAGCTTTGACTGGAAGCCAGTGGAGTGTGCAGAGGAGCAGGGTGTCATGGGAGAATGTGGTAAGGTTGAACACCAGCGGGGAACCAAGCCAACAGCGAGTTGCAGTAGTCCAGATGGGAGATGACAAGTACCTGGATTAGGACCTGCGCTGCTTCCTGTGTGAGGTTGGGTCGTACTCTAAACCTGCAGGATCGACTCACTGCTTTGATGTTTGCAGAGAACGACAAGGTGTTGATCAGGGTCATGCCAAGGTTCTTTGCACTCTGGGAGGGGGACACTGTAGAGTTGTTAACCGTGATGGAGAGGTCTTGGAGTGTGCAGGCCTTCCCCAGGAGGAAGAGCAGCTCTGTCTTGTCGAGGTTGAGCTTGAGGTGGTGGGCCGACATCCAAGCTGAGATATACAGTCATGGCCAAAATTGTTGGCACCCCTGAAATTTTTCCAGAAAATGAAGTATTTCTCACAGAAAAGTATTGAAATTACACGTTTTGCTATGCACATGTTTATTTCCTTTGTGTGTATTGGAATAACACAAAAAAAACAGGAAAAAAGCAAATTTGACATAATTTCACACAAAACTCAAAAAATGGGCCGGACAAAATGATTGGCACCCTTAACTTAATATTTAGTTGCACACCCTTTGGAAAAAATAACTGAAATCAGTCGCTTCCTATAACCATCAATAAGCTTCTTACACCTCTCACCCGGAATTTTGGACCACTCTTCTTTTGCAAACTGCTCCAGGTCTCTCATATTGGATGGGTGCCTTTTCCCAACAGCAATTTTAAGATCTCTCCACAGGTGTTCAATGGGATTAAGATCTGGACTCATTGCTGGCCACTTCAGAACTCTCCAGCGCTTTGTTGCCATCCATTTCTGGGTGCTTTTTGAAGTATGTTTGGGGTCATTGTCCTGCTGGAAGACCCATGATCTCGGACGCAAACCCAGCTTTCTGACACTGGGCCCTACATTGCGACCCAAAATCCTTTGGTAATCCTCAGATTTCATGATGCCTTGCACACAGTCAAGGCACCCAGTGCCAGAGGCAGCAAAACAACCCCAAAACATCTTTGAACCTCCACCATATTTGACTGTAGGTACTGTGTTCTTTTCTTTGAAGGCTTCATTACATTTTCGGTAAACAGTAGAACGATGTGCTTTACCAAAAAGCTCTATCTTGGTCTCATCTGTCCATAAGACGTTCTCCCAGAAGGAATTTGGCTTACTCATGTACATTTTGGCAAACTGTAGTCTTGCTTTTTTATGTCTCTGTGTCAGCAGTGGGGTCCTCCTGGGTCTCCTGCCATAGCGTTTCATTTCATTCAAATTTCGACGTATAGTTCGCGCTGACACTGATGCACCCTGAGCCTGCAGGACAGCTTGAATTTCTTTGGAACTTGTTTGGGGCTGTTTATCCACCATCCGGACTATCCTGCGTTGCAACCTTTCATCAATTTTTCTCTTCCGTCCACGTCCAGGGAGATTAGCTACAGTGCCATGGGTTGCAAACTTCTTGATCATGTTGCGCACTGTGGACAAAGGAACATCTAGATCTCTGGAGATGGACTTGTAACCTTGAGATTGTTGATATTTTTCCACAATTTTGGTTCTCAAGTCCTCAGACAGTTCTCTTTTCCTCTTTCTGTTCTCCATGCTTAGTGTGGCACACACAGAAACACAATGCAAAGACTGAGTCAACTTCTCTCCTTTTTATCTGCTTTCAGGTGTGATTTTTAGATTGCCCACACCTGTTACTTGCCCCAGGTGAGTTTAAAGGAGCATCACATGCTTGGAACAAACTTATTTATCCACAATTTTGAAAGGGTGCCAATAACTTTGTCCGGCCCATTTTTTTAGTTTTGTGTGAAATTATGTCAAATTTGCTTTTTTCCTGTTTTTTTTTGTGTTATTCCAATACACACAAAGGAAATAAACATGTGCATAGCAAAACATGTGTAATTTCAATACTTTTCTGTGAGAAATACTTCATTTTCTGGAAAAATTTCAGGGGTGCCAACAATTTTGGCCATGACTGTATGCTAGGCACGCAGAGATGCGTATCGCCACCTGGAGAAAAGTAGTTTAGTGTCATTCGCATAGCAATGATAGGAGAGACAATGTGAGGATATGACGGAGCTGAGTGACTTGGGGCCTAGAACCGAGCCCTGGGGGACACCAGTAGTGAGAGTATGTGGTGCAGACAGAGATCCTCTCCACGTCACCTGGTAGGAGCGGCCTGCCAGGGAGGATGCAATCCAAGAGTGTGCAGAGCCTGAGACGCGCAGCTCTGAGAGGGTGGATAGGAGGATCTGATGGTTCACGTGCCGAAGGCAGTGGATAGATCTAGGAGGATGAGAACAGAGGAGCGAGAGTCAGCTTCGGCAGTGCAGAGAGCCTCCGTGACAAAGAGAATAGCAGTCTCGGTTGAGTGACCCATCTTGAAGCCTGACCGGTTAGGGTCAAGAAGATCATTCTGAGAGAGATAGTGAGAGAGTTGGTCAGAGACAGCACGCTCAAGTGTTTTGGAAAGAAAAGAAAGGGATACCGGTCTATAGTTTTTGAGGGGAGCAACTCTGGCCATTTTGAAGTCAGAGGGGACGCAGCCAGTGGTCAAGGATGAGTTGATGAGGGAAGTAAGGAATGGGAGAAGGTCTCCAGAGATGGTCTGGAAAAGGGAGGAGGGGATGGGGTCAGGCAGGCAGGTTGTCGGGCGGCTGGACCTCACTAGTCGCAGGATTTCATCTGGAGAGAGAGGGGAGAAAGAGGTCAAGGCGTAGGGTAGTTCTGTGTGAGTGGGACCAGTGGACTCAATAGGCTGAGTAAATGAGGAGTGGATGTCGTCAACCTTCTTTTCAAAGTGTTTGACAAAGTAATCCGCAGAGGGAGGTGGGAGGGGGAGGGGGTGGAGGATTAAGGAGGGAGGAGAAGGTGGAAAAGAGTTTCCTAGGGTTAGAGGCAGAAACTTGAAATGTTGAGTGATAGAAAGTGGCTATAGCAGTGTATACAGAGGAAGAGAAGGCAGAGAGGAGGGAGTGAAAGGATAATAGGTCCTCCGGAAGTTTAGTTTTCCTCAATTTTTGCTCAGCTGCCCACAGCACTGTTCCGTAAGCTCGCAATGACTCACTCAGCTACGGAACAGGAGGGGAGGGCCAAGCAGGCCGGGAGGAAAGGGAACAAGCAGGCCAGGAGGAAAGGGAACAGTGCAAGTCATAGAATGCAGAAACATTGGCGCCGACGATGATGGCAGCCTCGCGACTAGCTCTTAGGAAACTTTGCAGTATTTTGTTTTTTATGTATTATTTATTACATTATTAGCTCAGAAAGTGTTTGGCATTGTTACGAACCCCGTGGCTTTAAAAGTCTAGGGTGGATGGAAAAGAGACCCGTAACATAATTCATGCAAATTAGAATCATGAACAAAAAATACACTGACAACCATAAACTACCGTCAAACACATGTTTATTTTGAACACACAGTAAAGGTTTGGGAAAAAGGGCTGAGCAGGACCCAAGAAATGAAACAATAATGTAAAAAAAAAACTAAACTGATCTTGCCTGCCTCAAGAACCGCTAAGCTACTGCTAATCTTACAAAAATTACAGTGGGTGGTCAGCTCAGGTCTAACTAGTGTTTTTAGACAATTTTCTTCCTACGGGTAATGTATGCCCAAGGGCAACTTGCTTAAATCCCCCTTTTCCCAGAAACACACAACAAAGTTACCAAACAGAGTAACCAACAAATGAGTGAGTACACAAAACACAGGACACCACAGTATCCATACTCACATACGGAAATAGTCTCTCCCAACAAACACAACTGACTGGCTTTTAAAACAATGGGAGGTGTAAGTGAAAAACCAGAAACAGGTGGTGCAATACAGAGGAATGTCCACTGATTGGTCCACCTTAGCAATCAGCAGCCAAACGGATGTCGGACAGGTGGGACACCCCAACGACCACCAATCAGGAACATAAAGGACACCTGTGATTAGGGCAGAAGGAGAGGAACAACACAAAAACACACACAGGATACCTGTATCCGTAACAGGCATCATTACATACAGCCGAGAAAAACTATTGGATATCAGAGCGGCGGTAACTCACCAGCATTACGACCAGGAATACGACTTTCCCGAAGCAGATCCTTTGTTTGCTCTCCCCAGGGCAACTGAACAGGCTGACACAAAACATCGCCGGCGGAGGAGAGGCACTCGGAGCGGCCTGCTGGTTCGACTTAGGAGGCGCGCACACCACCCACCACTTCTAAGTATACTACTCGCTAATGTTCAGTCTCTGGTTAACAAGCTCAACGAACTACGGGCAAGGATTTCTTTCCAGAGAGACATCAAGGCCTGTAACATACACTGTTTCACGGAAACATGGCTCTCTTGGGATATTCTGTTGGAATCGGTCCAGCCAGATGGGTTCTCAGTTCATTGCGCAGACAGGAATAAATATCTCTCCGGGAAGCAGAAGGGTGGAGGTGTGTGTTTCATGATTAATGACTCATGGTGTAATTGTACTAACATAGAGGGACTCGAGTCCTTCTGTTCACCCGACCTAGAATATCTCACAATCAAATGCTGACCGTAATATCTCCCAAGAGAATATTCTTTGGTTATAGTCACGGCCGTGTATATCCCCCCTAAAGCCGATACCAAGACGGCCCTCAAAGAACTTCACTGGACCTTATGCAAACTGGAAACCACATATCCTGAGGCTGCATTTATTGTTGCCTGGATTTTAACTAAGCAAATGTGAGGACTAGGCTGCCGAAGTTCTATCAACATATCGACTGTTGCAGTCGTGCTGCCAAAACCCTCGACCATTGCTATTCAAACTTCTGGGATGGTTATAAGGCCCCTCTGGGATGCGTTTCGGCAACTCTGACCACTACTCCATTTTGCTTCTCCCTTACTATAGGCAGAAACGCAAACAGGAAGTAACCGTGCTAAGGACTATTCAACGCTGGTCTGACCAATCGGAATCCACGCTTCAAGATTGTTTTGATCACGTGGACTGGGATATGTTCCGGGTAGCTTCCGAAAATAATTTAAACGTATACACTGAAACAGTGACTGGGTTTATCAAGAAGTGTATAGGTGATGTTGTGCCCACTGTGACTATTAAAACCTAACCTAACCAGAAACTGTGGATAGATCTGAAAGCGCAAACCACCACATTCTACCATGGCAAGGTGACTGGGAATATGGCAGAATACAAACAGTGTAGCTACTCACTCCGCAAGGCAATTCAACTGGCAAAACATCAGTATAGAGACAAAGTGGAGTCGCAATTCAACGGCTCAGACACGAGACATATGTGGCAGTGTCTACAGACAATCACAGACTACAAAAGGAAAACCAGCCACGTCGCCGACACCGATGTCTCGCTTCCAGACAAGCTAAACACCTTCTTCGCCCGCTTTGAGGATAACACAGTGCCACTGACGAGTCCCACTACCAAGGACTGTGGCCTCTCCTTCTCCATGGCTGACGTGATTAAGACATTTAAGTATGTTAACCCCCGCAAGGCTGCCGGCCCAGACGGCATCCCTAGCCGTGTCCTCAGAGCATGCGCAGACCAGCTGGCTGGTGTGTTTATGGACATATTCAATCTTTCCCTTTCCCAGTCTGCTGTTCCCACATGCTTCAAGATGGCCACCATTGTTCCTATACCCAAGAAAGGTAACTGAACTAAATGACTATCGCCCTGTAGCACTCACCTCTGTCATCATGAAGTGCTTTGAGAGACTAGTCAAGGATCATATCACCTCTACCTAACCTGTCACCCTAGACCCACTTCAATTTGCTTACCGCCCCAATAGATCCACAGATGATGCAATCGCCATCACACTGCACACTGCCCTATCCCATCAGGACAAGAGGAATACCTATGTAAGAATGCTGTTCATTGACTATAGCTCAGCATTCAACATCATAGTACCCTCCAAGCTCATCATTAAGCTCGAGGCCCTGGGTCTGAACCCCACCCTGTGCAACTGGGTCCTAGACTTCCTGATGGGCCGCCCCCAGGTGGTGAAGGTAGGAAACAACATCTCCACTTTGCTGATCCTCAACACTGGGGCCCCACAAGGGTGCGTGCTCAGCCCCCTCCTGTACTGCCTGTTCACCCATGACTGCGTGGCCAAGCACGCCTCCAACTCAATCATCAAGTTTGCAGACGACACAACAGTAGTAGGCTTGATTACCAACAATGACGAGACCGCCTACAGGGAGAAGGTGAGGGCTCTGGGAGTATGGTGCCAGGAAAATAACCTCTCACTCAACATCAACAAAACAAGTTGTCAAGACGTCAGTGTAATGCGGTAGGCGAAGTCAGGCGCAGGACACAGTGCTAATCAAAAGGCATACTTTACTCGTAGGTAAAAGAATGAACAACAACCTCCACGGAGGGAGGGAACAAACCCGCACACTAACGACAACCAAAACATGAACAAACACGCACAACACACAGTGTGAGACAGAGGGTTAAATAGGGAAGACATAACTACATGATGGGAAACAGGTGTGACCAATTAAGACAAAACAAGTCGAACATAGATACATGGATCGGTAGCAGCTAGTATTCCGGTGACGACGAACGCCGAAGCCAGCCCGAGCAAGGAGGAGGGGCAGCCTCGGCTGAATCCGTGACACAAGGAGATGATTGTGGACTTCAGGAAACAGCAGAGGGTGCACCCCCTTATCCACATCGACGGGACCGCAGTGGAGAAGGTGGAAAGCTTCAAGTTCCTTGGCGTACACATCACCGACAAACTGAAATGGTCCACCCACACAGACAGTGTGGTGAAGAAGGCGCAACAGAGCCTCTTCAACCTCAGGAGGCTGAAGAAATTCGGCTTAGCACCTAAAACCCTCACAAACTTTTACAGATGCACAATTGAGAGCATCCTGTCGGGCTGTATCACCGCCTGGTACGGCAACTGCACCGCCCACAACCGCAGGGCTCTCCAGAGGGTGGTGTGGTCTGCCGAACGCATTACCGGGGGCAAACTACCCGCCTCCAAGACACATACAGCACCCGATGTCACAGGAAGGCCAAAAAGATCATCAAGGACACCCGAGCCACTGTCTGTTCACCCGCTATCATCCAGAAGGCAAGGTCAGTACAGGTGCATCAAAGCTGGGACCGAGAGAATGAAAAACAGCTTCTATCTCAAGGCCATCAGACTGTTAAATAGCCACCACTAGCACATTAGAGGCTGCTGCTGCCTATTGAAATCACTGGCCACTTTAGAAATGGAACACTAGTCACTTTAATAATGTTTACATCTTGGACTACTCATCTCATATGTATATACTGCATTCTATTCTATAACTTTCTACTGTATCTTAGTCCATGCCGCTCTGTCATTGCTTGTCCATATATGTATATATTCTTAAATCCCATTCCATTTGTGTGTGTTGGGTATATGTGGTGCCATTTTTAGATATGACTTGTTAGATATTACTGCACTGTCGTAGCTAGAAGCACAAGCATTTTGCTACACCCGCTATAACATCTGCTAAACACGTGTATGTGACAAATAAAATTGGATTTTATTTGATTTTATTTGATTTGGGAGGAGAGTAGGCTCAAATAGGCAGAATCATGAGACAGAAGGGAGAAGGATTTAGCAGAAGGGAGAGATGATAGGATAGAAGAGGAGAGAGTTGTGGGAGAGAGAGAGCGAAGATGGCGACGGCGCATGGCCATCGGGGTAGGCACTGAGTGGCTAGGGTTGGAGGAAAGGGAGACAGAAAAGGAAATAAAGTAGTGATCAGAGACCTGGAGGGGCGTTGCAGTGAGATTAGTAGGCAAACAGTCTCTAGTAAAGATGAGGTCAAGCATATTGCCTGCCTTGTGAGTTGGAGGGGACTGGCTAATGGTGAGGTCAAAAGAGGCAAGGAGCGGAAAGAAAGAGTTGGAAAGAAATGAATCGAAGGAAGACGTCGGAAGGTTGAAGTCGCCAAGTACGAAGAGTGGTGAGCCATCACCAGGAAATTAGCTTATCAAGGTGTCAAGTTCATTGAGGAACTCTCCAAGGGCACCTGGTGGGTGATAGATGACAATAATGTTAAGCTTGAGTGGACAAGTAACAGTGACGGCATGGAATTCAAAAGAGTAGATGGACAGGTAAGAGAGGGTTAAAATCTCCACTTAAAAGAAATGAATAGCCCTATGCCACCACCGCGATGACCAGATGCTCTCGGACTATGAGAGAAAACGTAGTCAGATGAAGGTGTTCTCAGGGATGATCCATGTCTCCGTCAGGGCCAAAAAGTCAAGGGACTGAAGGGGAGCAAAGGCTGAGATGATATCAGTGTTCTTTACCGCAGATTGGCAGTTCCAAATGCTGCCAGAGACCAGGAATTCCACATCGGTGGTGCGCGCAAGGTACACTAAATTAGAAGGGTTGCAGCCATGGCATGAACCAAAGCACACAGTAAAGATGCTTTAGTACCAGCCACACTGGCGGAATGCCCAGTAAAGGTTCCACACAGAGCAGAGCAGCAGCACAGCTCTCTCAAGGTTAGGACAGTCCTCTATGTGGAGTGAATTAGGACACATTCTCCATAACAAGCCAAAACTTCCACTCTATTTTATCTGAGTCCAAGCGGTTTCATATCAGTCTTCCATCCAGTACTGACACGCACATGCGTGCACGTGCACAGACATGCACACACACACACACACACACACAGACAAACACAGACACACATAGACACACACACTCTGGGACAGGATACACACTGTCCCCTCCTCTCAGCTAGCCTCAGAGCCACAGGATGGGGAGATGAGGGGAGGAGAGGAATAGAGGATGAGGAGAGAAAGAGAAGAGGGAGAGGAACAAGCAAGAGATGACAGGGAGGGAGAAAGAGGGGTGAAAAGGAGGATAAGGTGAGGTGAAGGTTCCGGTATGTTGAGGGAGAGAGAGTGGGGTTGGGACAGTGACGGAGATACTAATTGGGGTTTGGCTTGGATCTGCAGTCTTTCCTGGAAGCAGGCTGTAACTAAGTCACCACCACAAGGTATTGCAGAGAATAGAATCCCTTTACTACTGTATTTACATTTTAGTCATTTAGCAGACACTCTTATCCAGAGCGACTTACAGTTAGTGAATACATATTTTTTTATACTGGCCCCCCGTGGGAATCGAACCCGCAACCCTGGCGTTGCAAACGCCATGCTCTATCAACTGAGCTACATCCCTGCCGGCCATTCCCTCCCCTACCCTGGACGACGCTGGGCCAATTGTGCGCCGCCCATGAGTCTCCCGGTCGCGGCCGGCTGCGACAGAGCCTGGATTCAAACCAGGATCTCTAGTGGCACAGTTAGCACTGCGATGCAGTGCCTTAGACCACTGCGCCACTGTATCTCCCCCTTCTGCTCATCTGTGGCCTGGCTACTATAATCTGCTCTGGTAATCCACTGTGATTTGTCAAACTGTCTCTTCTCGTACCAAGGAGCTCAGATGATCACCTCTTCCACCTACCAGACCATGTGTGAGCCATTCAGCTCTGTGTCATTCAAAAACCTTTAGATGCTCTTCTGCTGATCTCTCACTCAGCCCAGTTTGAAGTAGCTCTGAGTTGTCTTTGACAGATTCAGAGGTGTCCTACTCCCCCTGGCAGTGGATAGATGCAATGACTTGTTATAACCTACTCATAGGACTTCTACAACACACTCCAGAGGACTACTACAACACACTCCAGAGGACTACTACAACACACTCCAGAGGACTACTACAACACACTCCAGAGGACTACTACAACACACTCCAGGGGTCTACTACAAAACACTCCAGGGGACTACTACAACACACTCCAGAGGACTATTACAACACACTCCAGAGGACTACTACAACACTCTCCAGAGGACTACTACAACACTCTCCAGAGGACTACTACAACACACTCCAGAGGACTACTACAACACACTCCAGAGGACAGTAGAGGCTGCTGAGGGGAGAACGGCTCATAATAATGGCTGGAACGGAGCAAATGGAATGGCATCAAACACATGGAAACCATGTTTCCGATGTATTTGATAGCATTCCACTTATTCCACTCCAGCCATTACCACGAGCCTGTCCTCCCCAGTTAAGGTGCCACCAACCTCCTGTGCCAGATGACTACTACAACACACTCCAGGGGTCTATTATTACCGCTCCTGAAGACCCTCCAGGAAATGTACATCTCAGGTCAAACACTCAAATAGTAAAAGTGCTCTCAATGGGGTGAGGCCCAGTTATTGTAGGTTATCTTTGTCATCGGTATGATGTCATGGTTGTTTCTCTGTCATCACTGAGAGAGAGTGGCATGGAGGATAGAGGAATGAGTAGAAGGCAGGAACAAAGGAAAGGAAAAGAAAAGAGAGTATAGTAATGAAAGTCCTAGTAAAGTAGGGGAACGCGGTGGCAGAGGAGGAGAAAGTGGAGGGATGGATGGCGTCCCAGGGCTGGATTCTGTTAGTCATTCTGTTAGTTGATCAACCTTTAGTAAGCATACTGTTTACCTCGTCAAACTCATGTCCCTGGCAGTTGAACATGGCTTTGTACAGGATGTGTCCCAAATGGCACCCTATTTCCTATGAAGTGCACTGCTGTTATAGATCAGAGTTATAGTGAGCTCATGTCTACTGTATTATGGTATCTCTCCATAGCCAGGTCCAGGTCTGTGTGTGTCTGTGTGAGGCCTGAATGGACCTATTAACTGGGAGTCTGATACTATCTACAGCACAGAGAGACCCAATGGAATGATCTCACTACCAGACTCTCTCTCTCTACCTCTCTTTTTTATCAACAGACTCACAATCAGCTAATTCAGTACATCTCCCCTCCCCCTTTCTCCTCCCTTACCTACCACCAGTGACTGACTGTAGTGAACCATATCCAGGCGGTGTTGTGGTTGTGGTTGTGAGTCAGACTGTAGCTGGGGGTCATAATTAACCCTGGCTAGAGCACTGACCTGTGACAAATACACTGTAACACTACACCCCAACACACACACACAAACAGGACCGAGGTACTGCTCATAACTGGCCTCAGGCACAGCAGGGGTGGAAAAAGTACCATATTGTCATACTTGAGTAAAAGTAAAGATACTTTAATAGAAAATGACTCAAGTAAAAGTCACCCAGTAAAATCTACTTCAGTAAAAGTCTAAAAGTATTTGGTTTAAAATATACTTAAGTATCAAAAGTAAATGTAATTGCTAAAATATACTTAAGTATCAAAAGTAAAAGTAAAATTATAAATAATTTAAAATTCCTTATATTAAGAAAACCAGACGGAACCATTTAATTTTTTTATTTTTTATTCAAGGATAGCCAGGGGCACACTCCAACATTCAGACATAATTTACAAACGAAGCATGTGTGTTTAGTGAGTCCACCTGTGATGAGGTGGTGTTGAAGGAGACAGGCGCAGGAGGGTAAATCACAGAATAACAGGCTTTAATCCGCAAAATACAGGTTTACGTAGAAATGCGTCAAACACACTCCAGGGCACAAAACAGGCGCACTGGAAAATACAAGACACACGAGAAATACTCCCGTCGAAACAAAATACACGAGCTCCACCGAGCTTCACTAACCTCCACAATAAACAATCACCCACACAGACAAAGAAGCAGAGGGAACACTTATACAATGACTAATGAGGGAATAAGGACCAGGTGTGTGTGATTGAAGACAAGACAAATGGAGTGATGATAAATGGATCGGCAGTAGCTAGTAAGCCAGTGACGCCGAACGCCGAAACCTGCCCGAACAAGGAGGGGAGGCAGCCTCGGCGGAAGTCGTAACTGGTGCCACGGTGCCAGAACCGGTTGGTAACCTAGAACACACTGGAAAGGCGTTAGGTTAGTGGAGGAGTGGCAGAGAGAGTTCTGGGCATATTCTGCCCATGGCAAGAACACCGACCACTCCCCCGGCCGGTCCTGGCAGTAGGACCGCAGGAACCTACCCACGTCCTGATTTACCCGTTCCACCTGTCCATTACTCTCGGGGTGGAACCCAGAGGTCAGGCTGACCGAGACCCCCAGACGTTCCATGAACGCCTTCCAGACCTTGGACGTGAACTGGGGACCTCGGTCAGACACTATATCCTCTGGTACCCCGTAGTGCCAGAAGACATGTGTAAACAGGGCCTCTGCAGTTTGCAGAGCGGTGGGGAGACCGGGCAGAGGAAGAAGGCGGCAGGCTTTAGAAAAGCGGTCCACAACGACCAGGATGGTGGTGTTACCTTGGGAGAGGGGAAGATCAGTTAGAAAATCAACACTTATTTGTATTTATTTTATTTAACCAGGTAAGCCAGTTGAGAACAAGTTCTCATTTACAACTGCGACCTGGCCAAGATAAAGCAAAGCAGTGCGGAAAAAACAACAACAACACAGAGTTTCATATGGAATAAACAAAACGTACAGTCAATAACACAATAGAAAATCTATATACAGTGTGTGCAAATGTAGTAAGTTATGGAGGTATGGCAATAAATAGGCCATAGTGCAAAATAATTACAATTATAATTTAGGATTAACACTGGAGTGATAGATGTGCAGAAGATGATGTGTAAATAGAGATACTGGGGTGCAAATTAGCAAAATAAATAACAATGTAAATAACAATATGGGGATGAGGTAGTTGGGTGGGCTAATTACATATGGGCTGTGTACAGGTGCAGTGATCGATAAGCTGCTCAGACAACTGATGCTTAAAGATAGTGAGGGAGATAAGTGTCTCCAGCTTCAGAGATTTTTGCAGTTCGTTCCAGTCATTTGCAGCAGAGAACTGGAAGGAATGGCGACCAAAGGAGGTGTTGGCTTTGGGGATGACCAGTGAGATATACCTGCTGGAACGCATACTACGGGTGGGTGTTGCTATGGTGACCAATTAGCTAAGATAAGGCGGGGATTTGCCTAGAAGGGATTTATAGATGACCTGGAGCCAGTGGGTTTGGCGACGAATATGTAGTGAGGGCCAGCCAACGAGAGCGTACAGGTCACAATTGTGGGTAGTATATGAGGCTTTGGTGACAAAATGGATGGCACTGTGATAGACTACATCCAATTTGCTGAGTAGTGTGTTGGAAGCTATTTTGTAAATTACATCGCCGAAGTCAACGATCGGTAGGATAGTCAGTTTTACGAGGGCATGTTTAGCAGCATGAGTGAAGGAGGCTTTGTTGTGAAATAGGAAGCCGATTCTAGATTTAACTTTGGATTGGAGATGGTTAATGTGAGTCTGGAAGGAGAGTTTACAGTCTAACCAGACACCTAGGTATTTGTAGTTGTCCACATATTCTAAGTCAGAGCCGCCGAGAGTAGTGATTCTACTCGGGCAGGCGGGTGCCAGCAGCGTTCGATTGAAGAGCATGCATTTAGTTTGACTAGCGTTTAAGAGCAGTTGGAGGCCACGGAAGGAGTGTTGCATGGCATTGAAGCTTGTTTGGAGGTTTGTTAACACAGTGTCCAATGAAGGGCCAGATGTATACAAAATGGTGTCGTCTGCGTAGAGGTGGATCTGAGAGTCACCAGCAGCAAGAGCGACATCATTGATATACACAGAGAATAGAGTCGGCCCGAGAATTGAACCCTGTGGCACCCCCATAGAGACTGCCAGAGGACCAGACAACAACTGAACTCTATCTGATAAGTAGTTGGTGAACCAGGCGAGGCAGTCATTTGAGAAACCAAGGCTATTTAGTCTGCCAATAAGAATGCGGTGATTGACAGAATCAAAAGCTTTGGCCAGGTCAATGAAGACGGCTGCACAGTACTGTCTTTTATCGATCGCGGTTATTATATCGTTTAGGACCTTGAGCGTGGCTGAGGTACACCCATGACCAGCTCGGAAACCAGATTGCCTAGCGGAGAAGGTACGGTGGGATTCTAAATGGTCGGTGATCTGTTTGTTAACTTGGCTTTCAAATACTTTCGAAAGGCAGGGCAGGATGGATATAGGTCTGTAACAGTTTGGATCTAGAGTGTCAACCCCTTTGAAGAGGGGGATGACCGCGGCAGCTTTCCAATCTCTGGGGATCTCAGACGATACGAAAGAGAGGTTGAACAGGCTGGTGATAGGGGTTGCAACAATTAGTTAGCCTTTGCTTTCCTAACTGATTGTGTATATTGGTTCCTGACTTCCCTGAAAAGTTGCATATCGCGGGGGCTGTTTGATGCTAATGCCGTACGCCACAGGATGTTTTTGTGCTGGTCAAGGGCAGTCAAGTCTGGGGTGAACCAGGGGCTATATCTGTTCTTAGTTCTGTATTTTTTGAATGGGGCATGCTTATTTAAGATGGAGAGGAAAGCACTTTTAAAGAACAACCAGGCATCCTCTACTGACGGAATGAGGTCAATATCCATCCAGGATACCCGGGCCAGGTCAATTAGAAAGGCCTGCTCGCTGAAGTCTCCCGAGTGGCGCAGTGGTCTAAGGTACTGCATCGCAGTGCTAGCTGTGCCACTAGAGATCCTGGTTCGAATCCAGGCTCTGTTGTAGCAGGCCGCGACCGGGAGACTCATGGGCGGCGCACAATTCGTCCAGGGTAGGGGAGGAAATGGCCGGCAGGGATGTAGCTCAGTGGGTAGAGCATGGCGGTTGCAACGCCAGGGTTGTGGGTTCAATTCCCACGGGGGGCCAGTATGATAAAATAAATACAATTTAAATATATAATGTATGCACTCACTAACTGTAAGTCTCTCTGGATAAGAGTGTCTACTAAAATGTAAATGAAGTGTTTTAGGGAGCGTTTGACAGTGATGAGGGGTGGTTGTTTGACCGCGGACCCATTACGGACGCAGGCAATGAGACAGTGATCACTGAGATCCTGGTTGAAGACAGCGGAGGTGTATTTAGAGTGTAATTTAGTCAGGATGATATCTATGAGGGTGCCCATGTTAACGGATTTAGGGTTGTACCTGGTAGGTTCCTTGATAATTTGTGTGAGATTGAGGGCATCTAGTTTAGATTGTAGGACGCCCGGGGTGTTAAGCATATCCCAGTTTAGGTCACCAAGCAGTACGAACTCTGAGGATAGATGGGGGGCAATCAATTCACATATGGTGTTCAGGGCACAGCTGGGGGCTGAGGGGGGTCTGTAGCAAGTGGCAACTGTGAGAGACTTATTTCTGGAAAGGTGGATTTTTAGAAGTAGAAGCTCAAACTGTTTGGGCATAGACCTGGATAGTATGATAGAGCTTTGCAGGCTATCTCTACAGTAGATTGCAACTCCGCCCCCTTTGGCAGTTCTAACTAGACAGAAAATGTTGTAGTTGGGAATGGAAATTTCAGAATCTTTGGTGGCCTTCCTAAGTCAGGATTCAGACACTGCTAGAACATCAGGGATGGCTGAGTGTGCTAACGCAGTGAATAACTCAAACTTAGGGAGGAGGCTTCTGATGTTAACATGCAAGAAACCAAGGCTTTTGCGATTACAGAAGTCAACAAATAATAGCGCCTGGGGAGCAGGAGTGATACTGGGGGCTACATGGCCTGGGTTAACCTCTACATCACCATAGGAACAGAGGAGGAGTAGAATAAGGATACGGCTAAAGGCTTTAAGAACTGGTCTTCTAGTGCATTGGGTAGAGAGAGAAAAAGGGGCAGATTTCCGGGCGTTGTAGAATAGATTCAGGGCATTATGTACAGACAATGAAAGAGATAGCATCACTGGAGGCACCGATTGAGCCGGTCTCCGCGTCTGTGGGGGGTGGGACAAAGGATCTATCTGAGACAGGTTGAGCAGGACTGGGGGCTCTACATTGAAAAAGTACAGTTAGAACAAACTGAAACAGCAATAGGCAAGGCATATTGACATTTGAGATAGGCATAAAGCAGTCACAGGTGTTATTCGAGAGAGCTAAGACAACAGCTGGTAATGGCAACGAAAGTTTGAGCTGAGGCTAAACAGATCAACAGGATGGGCTACCGTATAAAGGAACAGGGATACCTACTACCACAGGGAAAGCAGGAGACTCAATAATGGAAAAAGTAACCTGCTCACAATGAGTCTCCTGGGTAATCATGGTGAGTGGTGCAGTAACTTCCTTAACCAACCCGGACCCTAATGGTCGACTATCAAGTGCACTGATGGGGCGTGGAATGGATAGGGGAATCAATGGAATGCCTATACGGTGTGCGAATGCCCTGTCCATAAAGTTCCCAGCTGCACCTTAATCGACTAGCGCCTTACACTGGGGAACTACCATGTGCTCAGGAAAGGAGATGTGTATTTTACAGTGCGCAGCAGAGGACTCTGAACGAGTGTGGGTGTTCGAGACCTGGGGTGATGCAAGAGTGCCCTGCCTGCCGCCTCCAAACCCAGAAGAGCGTTGACGAAAACGTGAGAGGTTTTAACATAACCACCTTATATGTCCAAAGAGCAAAGGTCAGGATCTCTTGTTAGAACCTCTTTGTGGTCTTCACTCTGTTCCAGAATGTTCTTCGTACAGGAATTGGGCTCTTGACCCTGGGGGGTGAACGTAGGGCACCATGTCTGTCTCCATCTTTCTTACACACACACACACACACACACACACACACACACAGAGATTCAAGCAAATACACACACACACATGCACACACACACTGTCTCTCACACGGACACACACATGCACATATAACCACATACACCCTACATTACCATTTGACCCCCTCTTTGTTCTGTCTTTGTGTTGTATGTGTTTGTGTGCATACATACCTGTGTGTGTGTGTGTGTGTGTGTGTGTGTGTGTGTGTGTGTGTGTGTGTGTGTGTGATTGATAGGGACCTGTTGGCCTGTTAATCCCAGTGGGGAGCCAGCCTGTTGACACAGAGGAGCAGTATGGGAGCTTCCTCCCCCCCTGTCCTATAGAACACAAACAGCCTAATCAGGTCCAGCGCTCGCCTTTCAACTCTACAGACAACCAACCAGGGGATGGAGTGATGGGCTGGAGGAGGAGAGGGAGAGAGAGGGTCATCTCTGCAAACATGTAATGATGGACAGAGGATGAGGAGTGGGGAGAGAGTGCAGCTGTTGTCCCCGACAACCCCAGGGAATTATGGGTAGTCTCAGCGTTCTGGGTTAGTACTGTCCTTAAAGTATAGAGTTAACTGTCCTTACAGTATAGAGTTAACTGTCCTTACAGTATCGAGTTAACTGTCCTTACAGTATAGAATGAACTGTCCTTACAGTATCGAGTTAAATGTCCTTACAGTATAGAGTTAACTGTCCTTACAGTATAGAGTTAACTGTCCTTACAGTATAGAGTTAACTGTCCTTACAGTTTAGAGTTAACTGTCCAACAGTATAGAGTTAACTGTCCTTACAGTTTAGTGTGTAGTGCAGGGGAGGCTATGAGGCCCATTGAACTTCTAATACAACCATAGTCAAGCCTGACATTTACCTGAGTCTTCGTGACAAGTTCTGCTAAGATGTTTGGATAGCTCCAGTTGTGTTAAGATTCTCTCTAAGATTCCACTTCTCTGAATGACCTCTCTAGATGTCTCCGTAACTCTCCTTGGTCTGTACATCTATCCTCTCTGACCTTTTACTTCTTGACAAGTGGTTTAGACAAACAAGATGTTTATACCCCCTTGTTTTCATTCATCAAGTGATTTACTCTACAACTCGGCCTGTTGCTTACAGGTTAGTCGCTGCTTCCTAAACAAACAGGAGCAAACTGTGGTCCATACAGACCTGGTATAGCCATGTTTACCCACTCAGGGAGCTTTTTAATCTCTTTCAAACAGTAAACTGTGCCAGTGTCACAGTCATGGAGTAGGACATGCACCTTTAGTCAAACTGTAGCCTGAGAGGTGGCCTTAGTTCCTCTCCTCTACTCAATATGCTGACTGTAGCTTGCTATTTTTTTTGTCATTTAGCAGACACTCTTATCCAGAGTGACTTACATACATTTCATACTTTTTTTTTTCTCTGTACTGGGCCCCCGTGGGAATTCAGCCCACAACCCTGGCATTGCAAGCGGTACCGGAGCGCCAAGTCTAGGACCAAAAGGCTCCTTAACAGCTTCTATCCCCAAACTTTACAGTTGGCTCTATACATTCGGGCAGGTAGCGTTCTCCTGGCATCCGCCAAACCCAGATTCGTCCGTCGGACTGCCAGATGGTGAAGCGTGATTCATCACTCCAAAGAACCCGTTTCCACTGCTCCAGAGTCCAATGGCGACAAGCTTTACACCACTTAGCTTTGCACATGTTGATTTTAGGCTTGTGTGTGGCTGCTCAGCCATGGAAACCCATTTCATAAAACTCTTGACAAACAGTTCTTGTGCTGACGTTGCTTTCAGAGGCAGTTTGGAACTCAGTAGAGAGTGTTGCAACCGAGGACAGACTATTTTTACGCGCTACGCACTTCAGCACTCGGCGGTCCCGTTCTGTGAGCTTGTGTGGCCTACCACTTCGCGGCTGAGCTGTTGTTGCTCCTAGACGTTTCCACTTCACAATAACAGCACTTACGGTTGAACAGGGCAGCTCTAGCAGAGCAGAATTTGATGAACTGACTTGTTGGAAAGGTGACATCCTATGACGGTGCCACGTTGAAAATCACGGAGCTCTTCAGTAAGGCAATTCTACTGCCAATGTTTGTCTATGGAGATTGCATGGCTGTGTGCTCGATTTTATACACCTGTCAGCAACGGGTGTGGCTAAAAATGCCGAATCCACTAATTTGAAGGGGTGTCCACATACTTCTGTATATATAGTATAGCTACCTCTTTTATAAGGGGCCTGGCAGTTAGTATGTCTCTAGGGTGGTTGAAAACGTAACATAATTCAAGAGAAGAATTCCATCACGTTGCTTCCTTGTAAACTGTCACTTCATCATCTGAAGTTTTAACAAACCGTGTCTTTTCCTACCAGCACAGTCCAATCCCTCTGCTCTGACCACATAGTTGTGGTCCTGCTTGTGTGTTAGCCCACGTCTCAGGCCCTGTTGTCTCTCAATGCTCTCTCACGCTCCGAGCCCTAACTGCTATCCTCAACAGGACATAGCCTACCATCCAGGCCTCGTCCAGACCTCTCTCCCCTTTAGACTGTCAGTCTTTATGGCCTGACCCATTAACCAGCCCTGCTATCCGTCTCTGCTCTGCCTCCACTCTAACGGCATGGACCTTTCCCAGGCATCCACCAACACACACGGTCCCAGCCATTCCAACCTTCTCTCTAACTATCTAACTCTCTAGCTCTGTTACCCGATAGCCTCTTCTCTTCCCAAGCCTGAAACAACCTCAATCTCTCCAACTCTCCTGCTCAGCAACCTGAGAGTTCCTCCATCCTCCATCTGTAAGCCCCACGGTGTAGTGGATTGGATTGGAACAGGGACTGAGAATGGGATTTATTGGGTGGGTTTGGTTATAAGTCTGGGTGGTGGAACATGGTCTGTCTAGGGGATGACTTACTGTAATAACAGGGAGAATGTAGAGAGAGGACTGGGACCCTCATAGGCCCATGAAGAACTGTGGCTGTGGTGTGTGTTCAATCCACATCCAGTGAAAGAGCATGGTGAGTGTGTGCGTGTGTGTGTGTGTGTGTGTGTTCACTCAGCCCCTTAGAAGACAGGGAAGGACATCCTGAGAGGAGACAATCATGGTTTATTGCATTAATCAAACTCATGTACAGTTGAAGACGGAAGTTTACATACACTTAGGTTGGAGTCTTTAAAACTTGTTTTTCAACCACTCCACAAATTTCTAGTTAACAAACTATAGATTTGGCAAGTCGATTAGGACATCTACTTTGTGCATGACACAAGTAATTTTTCCAACAATTGTTTACAGACAGATTATTTCACTTATAATTCACTGTATCACAATTCCAGTGGGTCAGAAGTTTACATACACTAAGTTGACTGTGCCTTTAAACAGCTTGGAAAATTCCAGAAAATGATGTCATGGCTTTAGAAGCTTCTGATAGGCTAATTGACATCATTTGAGTCAATTGGAGGTGTACCTGAAGATGTATTTCAAGGCCTACCTTCAAACTCAGTGCCTCTTTGCTTGACATCATGGGAAATCAAAAGAAATCAGCCAAGACCTCAGAAAAAAATTTGTAGACCTACACAAGTCTGGTTCATCCTTGGGAGCAATTTCCAAACGCCTGAAGGTACCACGTTCATCTGTACAAACAATAGTACGCAAGTATAAACACCATGGGACCACGCAGCCGTCATACCGCTCAGGAAGGAGACGCGTTCTGTCTCCTAGAGATGAACGTACTTTGGTGCGAAAAGTGCAAATCAATCCCAGAACAACAGCAAAGGACCTTGTGAAGATGCTGGAGGAAACAGGTACAAAAGTATCTATATCCACAGTAAAACGAGTCCTATATCGACATAACCTGAAAGGCCGCTCAGCAAGGAAGAAGCCACTGCTCCAAAACCGCCAAAAGCCATACTATGGTTTGCAACTGTACATGGGGACAAAGATCATACTTTTTGGGGAAATGTCCTCTGGTCTGATGAAACAAAAATAGAACTGTTTGGCCATAATGACCATCGTTATGTTTGGAGAAAAAAGGGGTAGGCGTGCAAGCTGAAGAACACCATCCCAACCGTGAAGCACGGGGTGGCAGCATCATGCTGTGGGGGTGCTTTGCTACAGGAGGGACTGGTGCACTTCACAAAATAGATGGAATCTTGAGGAAGGAAAATGATGTGGATATATTGAAGCAACATCTCAAGACATCAGTCAGGAAGTTAAAACTTGGTCGCAAATGGGTCTTCCAAATGGACAATGACCCCAAGCATACTTCCAAAGTTATGGCAAAATGGCTTAAGGACTACCAAGTCAAGGTATTGGAGTGGCCATCACAAAGCCCTGACCTCAATCCTATAGAAAATGTGTGGGCAGAACTGAAAAAGCGTGTGCGAGCAAGGAGGCCTACAAACCTGACTAAGTTACACCAGCTCTGTCAGGAGGAATGGGCCAAAATGCACCCAACTTATTGTGGGAAGCTTGTGGAAGGCTACACGAAACGTTTGACCCAAGTTAAACAATTTAAAGGCAATGCTACCAAATACTAATTGAGTGTATGTCAACTTCTGACTCACTGGGAATGTGATATGAAATAAATAAAAGCTGAAATAAATAATTCTCTCTACTATTATTCTGACATTTCACATTCTTAAAATAAAGTGGTGATCCTAACTGACCTAAGACAGGGAATTTTTACTAGGATTAAATGTCAGGAATTGTGAAAAATTGAGTTTAAATGTATTTGGCTAAGGTGTATGTAATCTTCCGACTTCAACTGTATTTTCTTTTCATCTCATTCTGCCTGTACTCTGACAGTGGAGACTCCAAAATGGTCCTTCTCAATGGAACATCTGTACTGCTGTTTAGGCTTGGGGACAGTGGGATACATCTCCTTTAAACAGAGTTTGTTTCGCCTCTCTGGTTCCATGCCTTGTCTGTTCTGCGTCAGGATTCTATTTGTGTGTCATGTACAGAAAGAGAAGAGAAAAGGCATGCCATGTACCTTATTACCCCTACCAGTAAACCATATTATTTGACACACACGCACACACACACACACACACACACACACACACACACACACACACACACACACACACACACACACACACACAGGGCTCTGAAAACCGATACCAAACACAGCTCTAAGTGAAACAAGGCGATGTTGCCTGTGACATCGTCAGGTTTAAAGGAAAGGTTGCACGATATATATTCCACCAATCTAACAACGTAGATTGATTATATTCCATCTAAACAGTCTTTATGCAAAAGTTTATAAAAACAAAAATAATTAAACACTTCTATTTTCTTAATTTGAATTACATTCATCAAAAACACATATACCAACAATACGTTGAGGTTCTGACGTCGAGAAAGGAAACAGCCTGCTGGTGGCTTCGGTGATGTAGGTACTAAAGTGCCCAAAGAGTTTTGTCATGTTATGTTGCTAGTAGGTGATAAAAAAAGAAGATAGCCAGCTATCTAAGTGCACCGGGCCATGCAAAACGGACTGTCCCACTCGAATCTATTATGCTGTTTGGGGATGGTATAAGCTAGCCAGCTAGCTAGCAAGCAAGCTAATAGCCCAATATGTGCTCTTAAGGAGCCTAGCATTACTTCTCAAGGTCAAAGGACCTTATTTGTTATTTTCAGAGGTAGACTGTCTCTGGCAGCCAAAACAGCCAGATACTCCATCTAAACGTGAATTGATTCTCAATTATAATACAGTTATGTAAACATAAATCCCTCTACTTTCATATCATATCAAATACATTTCACCAATGCTAAATATACACTTACTGTACACTGTTTTAACTGGCTTCATCACAGTTGCAGCTGACAGTATTTTTCAGTGACAACACGTTTCTGCCGGCCTTCTTCCATTACACACAGGTGTTCGAAGCATGCTAGATAGCTAATTAGCACAGATGGTCCCTCTGTCTACCGTCTGTCTTCTGTAAACACGCGCTGTAACTTGGAGATATGTCCGTGTGGGAACACTAACCCTAACCCTATAAAGGTGTGTATCATTTTAACCTTTTGTTTTTAGAATGAAAAGGTCCTTACGCTAGCTATAGCTACGTACCAACAACAGAGTTTTAGCGTGTTTGGTTATAGACGTTCAATGTTTACTATGATGGTAAAGGTTTATCTTGATTTTGTGTAACGGTACGAGAAATGCTGATATGCTGAACTGCTAATAAGTGATATGTTTCAAGGCTTCTACTGGTTAGCTATTAGGGGTAAGCCAGCAGAGGTGTAAAGGGGGCCATGCTAAAAGCCTGCGCTGTATAAGTGATACAATTTATTTTAGCTGATACAGAATAAAAAAATCACAGGATACGATCAGATGATAAGTGGTTTTATTCAGAGTGCCAAAATATATATATTTAAAACAATGAGGACTCGGTATGATGTGGGTATTTACCATCTTATGTGGACAGCGGCTTCACTCCTGTTGTGTGTTCAATCTGTGTTCTTCTATTGACGTCACTTTTCCGAAAGCTTTTTCGACATGACTTTGGTCAAATTCTGATAAAATATACAGTGCATTCGGAAAGTATTCAGACCCCTTGACTTTTTCCACATTTTGTTACGTTACAGCCTTATTCTAAAATTGATTAAAAAAATTTTTCCCTCCATAATGACAAAGCAAAAACAGGTTTTTAGAAATGTGTGCTAATTCATAAAAAAAACACATAAGTATTCAGACCCTTTACCCAGTACCCAGTACTTTGCTGAAGCACCTTTGTCAGCGATTACTTGTCAGCCTTCTTGGGTATGACACTACAAGCTTGGCACACATGTATTTGGGGAGTTTCTCCCATTCTACTCTGCAGATCCTCTTAAGCTCTGTCAGGTTGGATGGGTAGTGTCGCTGCACAGCTATTTCAGGTCTCTCCAGAGATGTTCGATCGGGTTCAAGTCCAGGCTCTGGCTGGACCACTCAAGGACATTCAGAGACTTGTCCCGAAGCCACTCCTGCGTTGTCTTGTCTGTGTGCTTAGGGTCGTTGTCCTGTTGAAAGGTGAACCTTAGCCCCAGTCTGAGGTCCTGAGCACTCTGGAGCAGGTTTTCATCAATGATCTCTCTGTACTTTGCGCCGTTCATCTTTCCCTCGATCCTGACTAGTCTCCCAGTCCCTGCCGCTGAAAAACATCCCCACAGCATGATGCTGCCACCACCATGCTACACCGTAGGGATGGTGCCAGGTTTCCTTCAGATGTGACGCTTGGCATTCAGGTCAAAGAGTTCAATCTTGGTTTCTTCAGATCAGAGAATCCTGTTTCTCATGGTCTGAGAGTCCTTTAGATGCCTTTTGGCAAACTCCAAGCGGGCTGTCATGTGCCTTTTACTGAGAAGTGGCTTCCGTCTGGCCACTCTACCATAAAGGCCTGATTGGTGGAGTGCTGCAGAGATGGTTGTCCTTCTGGAAGGTTCTCCCACCTCCACAGAGGAACTCTGGAGCTCTGTCAGAGTGACCATCGGGTTCTTGGTCACCTCCCTGACCAAGGCCCTTCTCCCCCAATTGCTCAGTTTGGCCGGGTGGCCAGCTCTAGGAAGAGTCTTGGTGGTTCCAAGCGTCTTCCATTTAAGAATGATGGAGGCCACTGTGTTCTTGGGGGCCTTCAATACTGCAGACATTTTCTGATACCCTTCCCCAGATCTGTGCCTCGACACAATCCTGTCTCGAACCCCTACGGACAATTCATTTCGACCTCATGGCTTGGTTTTTGCTCTGACATGCACTGTCAACTGTGGGACCTTATATAGACAGGTGTGTGCCTTCCAAATCACGTCCAATCAAGTTGTAGAAACATCTCAAGGATGATCAATGGAAACAGGATGCACCGGAGCTCAATTTCGAGTCTCATAGCAAAGGGTCTGAATACTTATGTAAATAGGGTATTTCTGTTTTTCTTTTTAAAATACATTTGCAAAAAATTCTAAACCTGTTTTCGCTTTGTCATTATGGGGTATTGTGTGTAGATTGATGAGGAACAAAATATATTTAATCCATTTTAGAATAAGGCTGTAACGTAACAAAATTTGGAAAAAGTCAAGGGGTCTGAATACTTTCCTAATGCACTGTGAATTTCTCCCAAAACACAAATGTAAAGTGATATGTTGTTTTGGGACTTTTAGTTGAAAGGATGAAACAAATTAGAATGTTTAACAGCAACCTAATTCTGATATCTTCCTTTTAATGCAGTGAAAATCAAAGCCACTGCAGATGTCTGCTAGACAGAGACCCGACTTGTTATCAAATCAACGGTCCTCTCTCTTCTCTTTGCTGTTTATCAGAATGGTAACTTCTGAACATTCAGGATAAAAGGTATAAAACCCAAAAGGACATCTCACATATGGTGTCAGATCCATTACAGAGCCATATATCAGTGGCCTACCTCCAAGGTCTGTTCAAACAAAGATCAAAGAGAAAGGGACTAAAAGAGAAGCACTCATACTGTAAATGCTGAGAATGAAAGTGTTCATACTTGGTTTAGTTGAGAAATTCAGAGGTTATTCCCTGTAGTGTGTACTTTCACAAACACACACACACCTTCAACCTGGTGATGGGACTGACTCTCAAACACCTCTGTAGCATGTGGTAGGATTAGCGTGAATGCGATCGTGTGTGTGTTCAAAGTAGGAAGCTCTCAGCCTAATACCAGGTATGTTGTCAACATCCTAACGCATGACATCTCCTGAAATACAGCTAGGTGAGAGGGTGTATAAAAGAGGAGAGGTAACAGAGAGATATGTAGACACCCAGCATTGGCGTGTGGGCCGCTCTGAAGTGAGCGTTAACACGTCTGTACAGTTAGCCTAGAGATCTACGGAGCAGTGTGTGTGTGTGTGTGTTTGTGTGTGTGAGCTTGGTGTGTGTTTACTGTACTGTACATTGAGAATGAGACGATTGGGACTTCTTGAGTGCAGGGCGGCCGGCTGGCTAGCTCTGGTTCTGGTTGCTCACCAGCTGTCCTGGGTGACATGGGCTGGGAGAGCGACTGCAGCGTGCCTGCGATGCCTGAGGAACCAGAATGGGGGAATCCATCAGCAGGGACACAGGTCGTCACAGGAAGCAGCTGGTGTGAGCGTGCTCAATAGTATGCGATGATTTTATAAGATAGAAATATGGAGATGTTTAGATTGTACACACTATCCTATGTATTTAAAGCTTTGCTTATCTAAGATAGCTGTCTCAGATTTGGAGAAAGAAAACTATAATGTCCTTCCATGGAAAAGCATAGTTTCTCTGCTTTCTTCATTGTATTCAGTATTCCCTCCAAAAACTCACTATCATAAAAGCAGTCTGAAGTACCGCAGATTTAGCTGCAGTCTCCTTCACCCACTAGCCTCCAAGTTCCACTCCCCTTTCTAGGATTAGCCTATCCCCGTTCTCTTCTACAGACTCTAGCCAGGAGGCCCAGACTGGTTTCTGACTTCAGTCCCTGAAGTGGAAATCAGTGATAAATGAATGTATACCGAACAAAAATATAAACGCAACATGCAACCCTAATATATATATTTCACATGACTGGGCAGGGGTGCAGCCATGGGTGTGCCTGGGAGGGTATAGCCACACCCACTGGGGAGCTATATAAATGAACGTTCAATTATCAGCTCAGGTGGACATTCCTGCAGTCAGCATGTCAATTGCACACTGCCTCAAAACTTGAGACATCTGTGGCCTTGTGTTGTGTGACAAAACTGCACATTTTAGAGTGGCCTTTTATTGTCCCCAGCACAAGGTGCACCTGTGTAATGATCATGCTGTTTAATCAGCTTCTTGATATGCCACACTTGTCAGGTGGATGGATTATCTTTGCAAAGGAGAAATGCTCACTAACAGGGATGTAAACAAATTTGTGCACAAAATTTGAGACAAATAAGCTTCTTGTGCGTAAGGAACACTTCTGGGATCTTTTATTTCAGCTCATGAAACATGGGATCAACACTTTACATGTTGCATTTATATTTTTGTTCAGTATAAATGATGTCTGAAGGTGCAACTGACTCTGTAGTATAGTTTGGTTTGTCTGGTTTATGCCCCAGGGTGGAGGTGGTGCTGGTGGTTGGTGATTATACCCAGGCTCTCGGGGAGGTGAAGCCCAGACAGTGCTCCTGGCAGGGGGGCTGGTTTAATGAGGGCTGGGCGTGCTGCTGGAGCTCCAAGCCGGATCAACTGGAGACAGAGTAGACAGACACACACAGACCGGAGCGAGAGAAACATATTGCAACTCAAACATATCACACAAACACACGCTGAGGCTGCGGCTGGGAAACACTCATTTGTAGTGCGCTCCATTTCCTCTTCATAGCAGGAGACAGGGGTAGCCTGCTGAGAGGGCCCAGGAGACAAGGCTAAACATGTACATAGCACATGCTCACACTGTTAACTCAATACAGTGTGATTCCACACAGCTTTTAGCTCAATATACTGTGTAGAAGACAACATAAATCTTATCAGATTCTAACCATCCTACCAGAAAGTCTTAACTGGAGAGTGCTGATTACACTAACGCAACTTTGTAAACTAATTGGACACACAAAGCAGACTCCTCCAGATGGCTGCTGGGTAAACGTCGGGGACACTGGGAACTTTACTGGAAACCATTAAGGAAACAAGACGTTTCCTATCGCAGGGAGGGAAAACAACTGAGACGGAGGGAAAATACTCCGGAGGGATTGAATTGTTAAGTACATGATGATTGTTGAGAGAGATTTCAGTGTGTCTGTGTCTGTGTCTGTGTGTGTGTTTAGTGCCATGTTCAGGTCGCGTGCCCCGCAGCTGGTTGGCACGGTAACAGTGTGAACTCTTCCCCCGAGTTGAATCGCGTGCGCTGCTTTCATTTTGCTCTGTCATCGGCTCTCCGTCCTGTCACTGCACACACACACATTCCTACACAGTCACTTACCTCCTGCCGTCAGATAGTCAGTTCTGCTCTGTCATCTGCTGGCCTTCCTGTGCAGTACATTGTTTCTGTACCCCCTGTTACACTCTACACACTGCATCAACACACACACACTCACCCCCTCACTGCCGCCTCTAACCTTTTGGGGGCCCTAAGGGAGATTTGGTTAGGTGGCCGCCCCACCTTGTTGGCTAAATGTTTTAGTGCCTGAAATTATATTATTTTAGTAAATTTCCTGCAATTCTACACATTTTGCCATGTAGAGAGACTGTAGCAGACCCAAACTTTTTTTTAAACTTTTATTTTTTTTGGGGGGGGGGGGGGGGGGGGGGGGGGGGGCGTGCACAGTGTGTAGTCTCCGTATAGGAAGAGGCGGCTCTACACCCCCTCTGCTAAGTTGTGTCCTTTATCCCTATCGTCATTGATCAATCATGATTGCGATCAAGTTCGAACTCTAACCTTTTACTCACTCTTGAACTTTTACAACCCCTCTGAGGCAGTACTGCCCAATTTAGAATCTACCAAGCAAAGAGGTCCTTATTCATTTTGATGGTACAGCATGACAGGGATAGCTAACCCAGTCAACCTCAGCACCAGTCCAGGGGAGCTGGAGGTGTTGAATCCTGTGTGAAACAGGCTCACTGCAGGGTCCACAGAGACCAGAATGAGGGGGAAATAGAAACCAGCTACTCAGCTTGTCACTCTCAACTTTAGCTCACGGTTACTGTTACGGTTATGGTTGTGGTTATGGTTGTAGTTATGGTTGGTTATGGTTATGGTTGGTTATGGTTATGGTTATTTTTGTACTTGGTTATAGTTGGTTATGGTTACGTTTACCGTTATGGTGGTGGTTGTGGTTATGGTTATGGTTGTGGCTATGGTTGTGGTTGTGGTTATGGTTATGGTTATGGATGGTTATGGTTATGGTTATGGTTATGGTTGTGGTTGGTTATGGTTATAGTTATGGTTATGGTTATGGTTATGGTTAGGGTTAGTTATGGTTGGAAATGGTTACGACCCTGCCTTACACAGGAAGCGGCACAGGTCCTAATCCAGGCACTTGTCATCTCCCGTCTGGATTACTGCAACTCGCTGTTGGCTGGGCTCCCTGCCTGTGCCATTAAACCCCTACAACTCATCCAGAATGCCGCAGCCCGTCTGGTGTTCAACCTTCCCAAGTTCTCTCACGTCACCCCCCTCCTCCGCACACTCCACTGGCTTCCAGTTGAAGCTCGCATCCGTTACAAGACCATGGTGCTTGCCTATGGAGCAGTGAGGGGAACGGCACCTCCGTACCTTCAGGCTCTGATCAGTCCCTACACCCAGGCGAGGGCATTGCGTTCATCCACCTCTGGCCTGCTGGCTCCCCTTCCTCTGCGGAAGCATAGTTCCCGCTCAGCCCAGTCAAAGCTGTTCGCTGCTCTGGCACCCCAATGGTGGAACAAGCTCCCTCACGACGCCAGGACAGCGGAGTCACTCACCACCTTCCGGAGACATTTGAAACCCCACCTCTTTAAGGAACACCTGGGATAGGATAAAGTAATCCTTCTACCCCCCCCCCCCCCCCCCCCCCCCCCCCCCCAAAAAAAAGTATAATTGTAAAGTGGTTATCCCACTGGCTATAGGGTGAATGCACCAATTTGTAGTCGCTCTGGATAAGAGCGTCTGCTAAATGACGTAAATGTGCCCTTGAGCAAGGCACTTAACCCTAATTGCTCCTGTAAGTCGCTCTGGATAAGAGCGTCTGCTAAATGACTAAAATGTAAAATGTAAATGTTGTGGTTGGTTATGGTTATGGTTATGGTTGGTTATGGTTACGGTTATGTTATGGTTATGGTTGGTTATGGTTATGCTTATGCTTGGTTATGGTTGGTTACAGTTACTATTACGGTTATGGTTATGGCTGGTTATGATTATGGTTGCTTATGGTTGTTATGGTTATAGTTATGATTATGATTATGGTTGGTGATAATTATGGTTTGTTATAGTTATGGTTATTTTTATAGTTGGTTATAGTTGGTTATGGTTATGGTTGTGGTTATGGTTGGTTATGGTTATGGTTGTCGTTATGGTTGTGGTTATGGTTATGGTTGGTTATGGTTATGGTTGCCATTATGGTTGTGGTTGTGGTTATGGTTGGTTATGGTTATAATTGGTTATGGTTAGGGTTATGCATCATTATTAAACATTTTGTGAACATGCATTGGGAATATGCATCCCTGTTTCTGGGATGGCACCTGGAAACAATTGTATTCCCACCCTTGAATGTTTATGTATTGGGAAATTATTCAGAGCTTATTCCCTCTACCTGTTCCCAGTCCTCAATCAGGAGTGGTCTGTTCCCTCTACCTGTTCCCAGTCCTCAATCAGGAGTGGTCTGTTCGGCTACTACTGACATGGTACAGATCACTGTCACGAATGTACACTGACCTGCTGTCACATTGTATAATGATTAGAAGACAGGTGCAGGAATACGTATTAGGGGTTTTATTTACTCCACCTAACACAAACACGTATATATATACCAAAGGGATGTAACCCAAACAAAGAGTGAGGTGTAACCTCTACACAATACACGGGACGAGACACGTAAACAACACAAGGACAATACACAGTCCTCACGAGACCAACGGACATGGGACAATAATCGACAAGGACAATGGGGAACAGAGGGCACATATATACACATACTAATCAGGGGGAATGGGAACCAGGTGTGCGTAATGATCCATGTCAGTGACGCCTGAAAGCCAGTGACGTAGACCTCCGGAACTGGTGAACGGAATGAGCAGCAGTTCCGGGGGGATCCGTGACAGTACCCCCCCCCTCCCCCCTGCACCAGCAGCGTGACGACACCGGCCTCGGGGACGACCACAGGGACGCAGTGCAGGTCGGTCAGGGTGCCGACGGTGAAAATCCCTGGTCAGCGAAGCGTCCAGGATGTCCACCACAGGAACCCAGCACCGCACGCCGGACCTCCCTCGATGTCCAGAGGAGGAGGCGGGGCGTCACTGGGCCCAGCCTCAGCGAGGCACCACTGGCCTGAGGAGAGACACATTAAAAGTCAGGTTAATGTGGTAATCAACAGGGAGTTGCAAACGGTACGGTACCTCATTGACCCTCCTCAGGACTTTAAACGGCCCCACAAACCGCGGGCTCAGCTTCCGCAGAGGGGCAAGTTCCTGGATGGAGAGCCAGACCCGGTCACCTGGAGAGAAAACAGGTGCCTCACTGCGGTGGAGGTCGGCCTGTTCCTTGTGCCGACGCACGGCCCGCTGGAGACGAGTGTGCGCAGCGTTCCAGATCTCCTCAGCACGCCAAAACCACTCGTCCACCGCAGGGGCCTCGGTCTGGCTTGGATGCCAAGGTGCCAGCGCCGGCGGATACCCCAACACGCACTGGAAAGGAGTGAGGTTAGTGGAGGAGTGGCGGAGGGAATTCTGCTCGTACTCAGCTCAAGGTAGAAAATCTGCCCCCGGCCGTTCCTGACAGTAACACCTCAGGAACCTGCCCACTTCCTGATTGACCCTCTCCACCTGCCCATTAGCTTGAGAATGGTACCCGGAGGTGAGACTGACCGTGACCCCCAGGCGTTCCATGAACGCTTTCCATACGTGTGAGGTGAACTGAGGACCACGGTCTGACACAATGTCCTCCAGGATCCCGTAGTGCCGGAAGACGTGTGTAAAAAGAGCCTCCGCAGTTTGCATGGCCGACGGGAGCCCAGGCAGAGGAAGGAGGCGACAAGCTTTGGAAAACCGGTCCACAACGACGAGAACGGTGGTGTTCCCTTGGGACGGGGGAAGGTCAGTGACAAAGTCCACCGAGAGGTGAGACCAGGGTCGTTGTGGAACCGGCAGGGGAAGAATCTTTCCATAAGGGAGGTGTCTGGGTGTCTTAGACTGGGCACAGATGGAGCAGGAAGAGACGTAAACCCGGACATCCCTAGCCAAGGTGGGCCACCAGTATTTCTCAGTCAGGCAGGCGATGGTACGGCCTATCCCAGGATGACCCGACACAGGCACTGTGTGCGCCCAGGAAAGGAGGCGTCCCACACACCCGTGGACACGTAGGCGTGGTTCTCCGGGCACTGTGCAGGTGCGGGTTCCGTACGCAGGGCCTACCGTATGTCGGCGTCCACGTCCCACACCAATGGCGCGATGGACGGAACGGAGAGACGATTGGGGTCTCCTCTCCCTGCCTCTCCTCTGCGTCATAGAGCCGAGACAGGGCGTCCGCCTTCACGTACTTCGAGCCTGGCCTATAGGAAAGCGTGAATTGGAACTTGGTGAAGAATAGAGCCCACCTGGCCTGTCTCGGGTTTAGCCTCTTCACTGCTCTGATGTACTCCATGTCCCTGTGGTCCGTCCACACCGGAAAAGGGTGTTTGGACCCCTCCAGCCAGTGCCTCCACACCTTCTGAGCCTTCTTGACCACCAAGAGTTCCCGGTCCCCTACATCGTAGTTCCTCTGGGCGGGGCTCAGCTGCTTGGAGTAGAAGGTGCAGGTCCGCAGTTTTGGAGGGGTTCCGGTGCACTGTGACAGCACTGCCCCGACTCCTACTTCGGTGGCATCCACCTCGACGATGAAGGGGAGTGAGGGGTCGGGATGTGCCAGCACGGGAGCAGTGGTGAAGCGTGCCTTCAGCGTCTCGAATGCCCTCTCCGCCTCCACCGTTCAACGAAGCCGCTGGGGACCTCCTCTCAGCAGGGAGGTAAGAGCGTGACCACCGTGCTGAAGCCCCAAATGAACCTCCGGAAATAGTTGGCACACCCCAGGAATCGCTGGACTGCTTTCATGGAGTTGGGGATGGGCCATGACCTGACTGCGCTGACATGTTGCTCCTCCATCTCCACTCCCTCTGTGGATATGAGGTATCCCAAAAAGGACACGGACCGCTGGAAAAACAAACATTTATCTTGTTTAACATAGAGATTATGCTCAAACAGTCGTCCCAGCACAGACCTGACTAACGAGACATGCTGGGCTCGGTCAGCAGAATAGACCAAAATGTTGTCTATATAAACCACTACACCCCGTCCCAGCATGTCCTGAAACACTTAGTTAATAAAGGCCTGGAAGACAGAAGGAGCATTAGACAGGCCAAAGGGTGGTTGTGGAAAAGGCCGTTTTCCATTCATCACCAGACTGTAGGTGCTCCTCATGTCCAGTTTCGTGAAGTCAAATCAAATCAAATCAAATTTTATTGGTCACATGCGCCGAATACAACAGGTGCAGACATTACAGTGAAATGCTTACTTACAGCCCTTAACCAACAGTGCATTTATTTTTAACAAAAAAAGTAAAAATAAAACAACAACAAAAAAAGTGTTGAGAAAAAAAAGAGCAGAAGTAACATAAAATAACAGTAGGGAGGCTATATATACAGGGGGGTACCGTTGCAGAGTCAATGTGCGGGGGCACCGGCTAGTTGAGGAAGTACTGCGCCCCGTGCATTTGTTCAAGGATGGTTGGGATGAGGGGTAAAGAATAGCTGAACTTAATGGTGACTTTGTTCAGTGTTCGATAATCAATGCAGGGGCGCAGTCCCCCATCTTTCTTCCTAACAAAACAGAAGCTTGAGGAGGCTGGTGACGTAGAAAGGCGGATAAAACCCTGCTGGAGGCTCTCCTGTACGTAGGTCTCCATGGCCTCGGTCTCTGCGTAGGAGAGGGGATAGACGTGTCCTCTTGGGAGGATTGCGTCAGACAGCAGGTCAATGGGGCGATGAGGAGGCAGGCGTGTAGCCTGGGTCTTAGAAAAAATCAATTCCAGATCCTGGTATTCCTCCTGTAAATCCACTTGAGTGGCGTGGTCCGGATTTCCACCGTAGTGGTGTTGACAGACACCTCGAAACACCTCCCCTGACACTCCTGCAACCAACCCAGATTCCTCCTACGCTCTGCCTCGGGCAAACGTGCAGAGCCCACCTCCATCGGCTCTGGTCACGGAGCAGGTGTAGCCATGGGCACCGGATTCCGCGCAGGTCTTCGTCGGAACCGCAGGAGGTTGTCCAACCGGATCGTTATGCTGATAAGCTGGTCGAATGACAGGTTGTCATCACGACAGGCTAACTCCATCTGTACCTTCTCCTGCAGTCCGCTGCAGAAAACAATGACCAGAGCCGACTCGTTCCAGCCGGTGGAGGCTGTAATGGTCCGGAACTCCAGGGCGAACTCAGAGGCGGTCCTAGAACCCTGGCGTAGTCGGAGTAGATGCTCACCCTCCCCTCGGCCCTCCACAGGATGATCAAACACCGAGCGGAAGAGGAGGGTGAAGTGCTCGTAGGACTCGAGCGAGGTACAGGTCGCATTACAGAAGGAATCCCTTACATCTCGCTGGCGCGCCATCAAAGCGCTCCGGGAGGGACAGGGGTTGTGTTGGGGCTGGTGCCGGAACCGGTACTGGAGACTGGAGGGACTGCACTTTCCCCTCCAACCGCAGGATGGTTGCCAGCACGCTGTCCATGGCGCTGCCGAGTATGAAGACACAGTCCTTGTGATGCTGGACTGTCTCTACAATGGTCGTCAGCTCGGCCTTTCCCGCTGTCTCCATTTTATTGGGTCGATTATTCTGTCACGTTGTATAATGATTAGAAGACAGGTGCAGGAATACGTATTAGGGGTTTTATTTACTCCACCTAACACAAACACGTATATATATACCAAAGGGATGTAACCCAAACAAAGAGCGAGGTGTAACCTCTACACAATACACGGGACGAGACCAGTAAACAACAAGAGCACAATACACGGTCGTCACGAGACCAACGGACATGGGACAATAATCGACAAGGACAATGGGGAACAGAGGACACATATATATACATACTAATCAGGGGGAATGGGAACCAGGTGTGCGTAATGAGACAAGACAGTCCGGGGTTGGTGGTAATGATCCATGTCAGTGACGCCTAGAAAGCCGGTGACGTAGACCTCCGGAGCTGGTGAACGGAATGAGCAGCAGTACCGGGGGGATCCATGACACCTGTGGATATACAGAATGTATAGAGAGAGGGAGAGTTACAGTGTGTGTGTGTGTGTTTGTGTGTGTGTGTGTGTTTGTGTCTGTGTGTGTGTGTGTGTGTGTACATAAGTGCGTGTGTGCCCAGTCCACTGTAATCATAGCATGACCATCTTGCCCCAAAGTGCTGGATTGCACAATACACTCTAAAACATGTTTGAGATAGGCTTGTGCAGTATCCAGATTTTCATACCGTCATACTGTTTTTCTGCCATCCCGGGATTTACGGTATTACCGGCATAACACACAAGGGCCGCTAAAAACACAAAACAAAAAGCCCATTGGGTGTCTATTACCAGAATGCTAACAGCATTGACACAAGTAATATCGTAATCACAGAGACGCTGTTAGCTAAATGCTAACGAGCGAAAACTAACTTAAACTAATTGCAAAGACAGGCAAATCCAGTTCATAGTTATACAAGCATAGCTAGTAGCTACCGAATGTCGGTGAGTGTGGATATTTACAAGCGAAAGTGAACAAGAGAAATAGTGCAAATAAACAAAGTTATGATGCATGTTTTTCTTAAGGAAGAGCAACATCTTGATCTTCTGATGCTGTTCGGGCAATTTAAAATATTGATTGGAGACTTATTTGTGGAGTAATGTAACAGTTTTTCTGTGTGATTTGTGATGTTTTATTTGTGCTTCCCATGACTGTGGTTTTGTATTTTAATGTCTATATACAGTACCAGTCAAAAGTTTAGACACACCTACTCATTTAAGGGTTTTTCTTTATTTTGACTATATTCTACATTGTAGAATAATAGTGAAGACATCAAAAATATGAAATAACACATATGGAATCATGTAGTAACCATAAAAGTGTTAAACAAATCAAAATAGATTTTTATATTTGAGATTCTTTAAAGTAGCCACCCTTTGCCTTGACTTCGGCGATATCATTTACAAAATAGCCTCCAACACTCTACTCAGCAAATTGGATGTAGTCTATCACAGTGCCATCCGTTTTGTCACCAAAGCCCCATATACTACCCACCACTGTGATCTGTACGCTCTTGTTGGCTGGTCCTCACTACATATTCGTCGCCAAACCCACTGGCTCCAGGCCATCTATAAATCACTGCCTTATCTTAGCTCATTGGTCACCATAGCAACACCCACCCGTAGTATGCGCTCCAGCAGGTATATCTCACTGGTCATCCCCAAAGCCAACACCTCCTTTGGCCGCCTTTCCTTCCAGTTCTCTGCTGCCAGTGACTGGAACGAATTGCAAAAATCTCTGAAGCTGGAGACTCTTATCTCCCTCACTAACTTTAATCATCAGTTGTCAGAGCACCTTACCGATCACTGCACCTGTACACAGCCCATCTGAAATTAGCCCACCCAACTACCTCATCCCCATATTGTTATTTATTTTGCTCATTTGCACCCCAGTATCTCTATTTGCACATCATCTCTTGCACATCTATCATTCCAGTGTTAATACTAATTGTAATTATTTTGCACTATGGTCTATTTATTGCCTTACCTCCATAACTTGCTACATTTGCACACACTGTATATATTTTTGTTATATATATATGTTTTGTTTTACCCCATATGTAACTCTGTGTTGTTGTTTTTATCGCACTGCTTTGCTTTATCTTGGCCAGGTCGCAGTTGTAAATGAGAACTTGTTCTCAATTGGCTTACCTGGTTAAATAAAGGTGAAATAAAAATAATAATAAAAATGACAGCTTTGCACACTCTTGGCATTCTCTCAACCAGCTTCACCTGTAATGCTTTTCCAAGAGTCTTGAAGGATTTCCCACATTTGCTGAGCACTTGTTGGCTGCTTTTCCTTCATTCTGCGGTCCAACTCATCCCAAACCATCTCAATTGGGTTGAGGATGGATGATTGTGGAGGCCAGGTCATCTGATGCAGCACTCCATCACTCTCCTTATTGGTCAAATAGCCCTTACACAGCATGGAGGTGTGTTTTGGGTCATTGTCCTGTTTAAAAACAATTGATAGTCCCACTAAGTGCAAACCAGATGGGAAGGTGTATCGCTGCAGAATGCTGTGGTAGCCATGCTGGTTAAGTGTGCCTTGAATTCTAGATAAATCACAGACAGTGTCACCAGCAAAGCACCCCAACACCATCACACCTCCTCCTCCATGCTTTATGGTGGGAACCACACATGCAGACATCATCCGTTCACCAACTCTGCGTCTCAAATTTGGACTCATCAGATCAAAGGACGGATTTCCAATGGTCCATTGCTCGTGTTTCTTCGCCCAAGCAAGTCTCTTCTTATTATTGGTGTCCTTTAGTAGTGTTTTTTTTTGCAGCAATTCGACCATGAAGGCCTGATTCACACAGTCTCCTCTGAACAGTATGTTGAGATGTGTCTTTCACTTGAACTCTGTGAAGCATTTATTTGGGCTGCAATCTGAGGTGCAGTTAACTCTAATGAACTTGTCCTCTGCAGCAGAGGTAACTCTGGGTCTTCCTTTCCAGTGGCGGTCCTCATGAGAGCCAGTTTCATCATACCACTTGATGGTTTTTGCGACCGCACTTGAAGAAACTTCTTGAATTTTTCCGTATTGACTGACATTCATGTCTTGGATGGATTGTAATTTCTCTTTGCTTATTTGAGCTGTTCTTGCCATAATATGGACTTGGTCTTTCACCAAATAGGGCTATCTTCTGTATACCACCCTTACCTTGTCACAACACAACTGATTGGGTCAAATGAATTAAGGAAAGAAATTCCACAAATTAACTTTTAACAAGGCACACCTGTTAATTGAAATGCATTCCAGTTGACTACCTCATGAAGCTGGTTGAGAGAATGCCAAGAGTGTGTAAAGCTGTCATCAAGGCGAAGGGTGGCTATTTGAAGAATCTCAAATATAAAATATATTTTGATTTGTTTAACACTTTTTTGGTTACTACATGATTCCATATGTGTTATTTCATATTTCTGATGTCTTCACTATTATTCTACAATGTAGAAAATATCAAAATAAAGAAAAACCCTAGAATGAGTAGGTGTGTCCAAACTTTTGACCGGTACTGTATATTTTGTGGCCCCACTGAACCACAGAACCTTGCATGGTTGACAATAACTGTGTGTGTGTGTGTGTGTGTGTGTGTGTGTGTGTGTGTGTGTGTGTGTGTGTGTGTGTGTGTGTGTGTGTGTGTGTGTGTGTGTGTGTATGGACGTGTTTACCAAGAGTGTGTAAAGCTGTCATCAAGGCGAAGGGTGGCTATTTGAAGAATCTCAAATCTCAAATATATTTTGATTTGTTTAACACTTTTTTGGTTACTACATGATTCCATATGGGTTATTTGTCTTCACTATTATTCTACAATGTAGAAAATAAAAACTAACAAAAATGTGACCAACTGGGTGTGATGTGGTGATTTGAATACACATTAAAGCATCAAAACAGTCCAGTGCGCAAAACAGGCGCACTGAAACCAAGTAGGCACACAGGGAAAATAACCCGGTGATACAAAATACAAGGAGCTCCACCGAGCTTCACTAATCTCACAATATACAATCACAAACAAAGACAAGGGGGCAGAGGGAACACTTATACAGGTACTGAGGACAAGATATGAACCAGGTGTGTGTAATAAACAAGACAAAACTAATGGAATGATGAGATGAGGAGCGGCAGTGGCTAGAAGGCCAGTGACGACGAACGCCGAAGCCTGCCCGAACAAGGAGAGGAGGCAGCCTCGGAGGAAGTCGTGACAGTACCCCCCCTCTTGACCCGAAGCTCCAGCAGCGCGCCGACACCGGCCTTGGGGACGACCAGGAGGACACGGAGCAGGGCGAGCCGGATGGCAACGGTGGAAATCCCGCAACAGGGAGAGATCGAGGATATCCCTCACCGGTACCCAGCACCACTCCTCCGGACCGTACCCCTGCCAATCCACAAGGTACTGAAGGCCCCCCACCTGACGCCTCGAATCCAGGATGGAACGGACGGAGTACGCCAGGGCCCCCTCGATGTCCAGAGGGGGCGGAGGGACCTCCCGCACCTCAGACTCCTGGAGCGGACCAGCCACCACCGGCCTGAGGAGAGACACATGGAACGAGGGGTTAATACGATAATCTGGAGGGAGTAATAACCTATAGGTAACCTCGTTTATTCTCCTCAGGACTTCGAACGGCCCCACAAACTGCGGGCTCAGTTTCTGACAGGGCAGGCGGAGGGGCAGATTCCGGGTCGAGACCCAGACCCGATCAACCGGTACGATGACCGGAGCCTCACTGGTGGTCAGCGTTGGCCTTCTGGCGACACGCGGCACGTTGGAGGTGGACGTGGGCAGCGTTCCACGTCTCCTCTGCGCGCCGAAACCAGTCATCCACCGCAGGAGCCTCGGTCTGGCTCTGATGCCACGGTGCCAGAACCGGCTGATAACCTAAAACACATTGAAATGGCGTTAGGTTAGTGGAGAAGTGGCGGAGAAAATTCAGGGCATATTCGGCCCATGACAAGAACACCGACCACTCCCCTGGCCGGTCCTGGCAGTAGGACCGCAGGAACCTACCCACATCCTGATTCACCCATTCTACCTGCCCATTAGACTTGGGTTGAAAACCAGAGGTCAGACTGACCGAGACCCCCAAGACGTTCCATGAATGCCTTCCAGACCCTGGATGTGAACTGGGGACCCCTGACAGACACTATGTCCTCTGGCACCCCGTAGTGCCAGAATACGTGTGTGAACAGGGCCTCCGCAGTCTGCAGGGCCGTCGGGAAACCGGGCAGAGGAAGGAGGCTGCAGGCTTTGGAAAAGCGGTCCACAACGACCAGGATGGTGGTATTACCTTGAGAGAGGGGAAGATCAGTAAGGAAGTCAATACACAAGTGGGACCAAGGGCTGTAACTTACCCGCTGGGAGGTGCCTAGGTGCCTTACTCTGAGCGCACATCGAGCAGGAGGAGACATACACCCTCACGTCCTTAGCCAAGGTAGGCCACCAGTACTTTCCGGTCAGGCAGCGCACTGTACGACCGATACCTGGGTGACCAGAGGAGGGGGACGGTGGTCCGTCCAGAAAAGGAAAGGGTGTTTCGCCCCCTCAAGCCAGTGCCTCCACATGGTCAGGGCTCGGACAACAGCCAACAGCTCCCAATCACCAACGTCGTAGTTCTGCTCCGCCAGACTGAGCGTCTTGGAGAAGAAGGCACAGGGGCGGAGCTTGGGTGGCGTGCCTGAGCGTTGAGATAGGACAGCACCTATCCCTACCTCGGACGCATCCACCTCCACTACGAACGGTAGTGAGGGATCGGGATGGGCCAGTACCGGGGCTGAGGTGAACAGAATCCTCAGGATACTGAAGTCCCTGTCAGCCTCAGCAGACCAGCGGGGACGGCCCACCCTTCAACAGTGATGTGATGGGAGCTGCGACCTTGCCAAAGCCCCGGATAAACCTCTGATAGTAGTTGGCAAAGCCAATAAAGCGCTGCACCTCCATTACCGTGGTTGGAGTCTACCAATTACGCACGGCTGAAATGCGATCTCCCTCCATCTCCACACCTGAGGTGATAATGCGATATCCGAGGAAGGAGACGGACTGTTGGAAGAACAGACACTTTTCTGCCTTGGCATAAATGTCATGTTCCAAGAGTCGGGCCAGCACTATACGAACCAAGGACACATACTCGGCGCGCATAGCGAAATACAACAAAATGTCATCGATGTAGACCACTACACCACGACCAAGCATGTCCAGAAACACCTCGTTCACAAAGGACTGGAAGACGGATGGAGCATTCATCAAACCATAAGGCATCACCAGGTATTCGTAATGCCCAGTGCTGGTGCTGAATGCTGTCTTCCATTCGTCCACCTCTCGGAAACGCACCAGGTTGTACGCACTCCGGAGATCTAATTTTGTGAAGAGAAGCGCACCATGCATTGACTCAATCAAAGATGGAATGAGGGGTAGAGGATAACTATAACGTATTGTCCCCTTGTTCAGTGCTCAGTAATCAATGCAAGGGCGCAGACCGCCGTCTTTCTTCTTCACAAAAAAGAAACTTGAGGAGCCGTGTGAAGTGGAGGGACATATGAACCCCTGGCAGGCCCCTTCCAGGACGTCCTCTAGCAGCCAGCAGGTTGTCCAACCGGATGGCCATGTCCACCAGTTGGTTGAAGGACAACATGGTGTCCCGGCAGGCTAGCTCCCTTCGGACATCCTCTCGCAGAAGGCACCGGAAGTGGTCGATGAGGGCCCGCTCGTTCCACCCGGACCAAGCTGCTAGAGTCCGAAACTCCAGGGCGAAGTCCAGCGCGGTCCTCATCTCCTGTCTCAGGTGTACCCGCCGCTCGCCCGCCTATCTACCCTCGGACAGGTGGTCGAAGACTGCCCGGAAAAGGTGAGCGAAATCCCTGTAGTTGTCTAACGCGGCTCCTCTTTCACTCCAAACCGCGTTGGCCCACTCCAGGGCTTTCCCCGAGAGACAGGAGACGAGGGCGGACACCTTCTCCCGCTCCGATGGAGCCGGGCTGATGTTTGAATAATATAGCTCCAGTTGTAGGAGGAATCCCTGGCAGAGAGCAGCTGCCCTGTCGAAATCCCGTGGTCGGGAGATATGGATCCCTCTGGGTGCTGGGGGTGGGTGGCTGGATCCGGTCGCCCAGCTGGTCGCGACAGATTGGGTCCTCTCCTCTCCAGGCGTTGGACGACCTGGAGAACCCGATCCATCGCTGCTCCCAAGCTGGCTTGCATCGTCGAATGCTCCCGGACCCGTGCCACGACTCCAGGCATGTGCTCCTCTCCTGCTGACTCCATGGCGGGTGTGTGATTCTGTGATGTGGTGATTTGAAGGAGTCAGGCGTAGGAGGGTAAATAACAGAATAACAGGATTCATTCCGGAATACAGAGTTACGCAATAAAGCGTCAAAACAGTCCAGTGCGCAAAACAGGCGCACTGAAACCAAGAAGGCACACGGGGAAAATAACCTGGTGATACAAAAGACAAGGAGCTCCACCGAGCTTCACAAATCTCACAATATACAATCACACACAAAGACAAGGGGGCATAGAGAACACTTATATAGGTACTAATGGCGGAATATGAACCAGGTGTAAACAAGACAAAACAAATGGAATGATGAGATGAGGAGCAGCAGTGGCTAGAAGGCTGGTGACGACGAACGCCAAAGCCTGCCCGAACAAGAAGAGGAGGCGGCCTCGGAGGAAGTTGTGACACTGGGGACATTTTGTTAGTCCCCATGAGGTCAAATGCTATTTCTAGGGGTTTTAGGGTTAAGGTTAGAATTAGTGTTCGTGTTAGGGTTAGAATTATGTTAAGGGTTAGGGTTAGGAGCTAGGGTTAGGAGCTAGGGTTAGGTTTAGGTTTAGGGTTAAGGTTAAGGTAAGGTTAGGGTTAGGTTTAAGGTTAGGGTAAGAGTACGGGTTAGGGTTAGGGTTAAGGTTAGGGTAAGAGTATGGGTTAGGGTTAGGTTTAGGGTTAGGGGTTTGGGAAAATAGGATTTTGAATGGTACTGAATTGTGTGTCCCCACAAGGTTAGCTGTACATGACTGTATGTGTGTGTGTGTGTGTGTGTGTTTGTGTGTTATGGTTGGTTATGTTATGGTTATGGGCGCACCTATGTCTCAATATGTCTTTCCTGTTAAAATAAAGGTTAAATAAAAAATGTGTACACGGAGAAGAGGGGAGACGAACGAAGGAGAGAAAAAATGCTAGTAGGAAGATCAGGGAAAAAATGGCAGCTGTACAGATAACTCATCCAGAGCTCTTTGACTTCTCAAACACGGCAGAAAGCCATTATAAGATATCTGATGGCAAACATTTAGTAGTGAATTGCATATAAGTGTAACTACATCACCTCATGTGCACCGTATAACAGACTCGCCGATAGATATATAACGCTATGGACTTACCAGCTCCCTATAGACTCACCAGGTCCATTTTCTCCTGTTGTGCTCTTTACAAACATACACGTGACTGGCTCAACTGATCTGGGGAACAGTAAGCTTCATAATGTAAAATAATAATGTGACAGGTGAAATAAAGAACGCAATCTGCTTTATCTCCTAACGTATTGCACAAGTTGACTGCAGGTATTAACTTAAAAAGTAGCAAAAAATATTACAATATATTTTTTAAAATCTAATAAATAGCTTTGACATTATTGACGCTATTGAAAAACCATCCTGTGTTTTTCTTCAAACGGTATATACAGTATATATACGGTATCTCGCCCAAGCCTAGTTTGAGACAATCAGTAATATTCTTGGACATAGTTGAGACAATAACCGATTATACACTTACACAATTCCCAGCATTCTAGAGCACTTGCTTCTCAGTTCTGTCTGCTCTGTGTCCTCTCTTGCCCTACAGCATCTTTTTCCCGATTGCCAGTCCTCGTTAAAGCACATTAAACACATCTAGCCTGAGGCATCTTCCTTCATACAGACCGTTCTGTCTGTCCAAACACTATGAAATAGTCATAAAAGTTTAGGGTAATATTTTGATCTGTGTTGTCTTATTTAGCTCTGCCGGAGCCCAGAGAGCTTGTAGGGGGGATTTTAAAGGGTTATTTTATTACTGTGCAGTGCCCTTCCCCAGGATAACGTGTGTGTTTGTTGTGGTGTGTGCTGGTACCAGTCACTCTGCTGGGTCTGTTTAGTCTCAGTACTGAAGAGACAAGCTCTGTGTTGTTGTTTTTATCGCACTGCTTTGCTTTATCTTGGCCAGGTCGCAGTTGTAAATGAGAACTTGTTCTCAACTGGCTTACCTGGTTAAATAAAGGTTAAATAAAAAATTAAAAACAAGCACAGGGTTGCTGATCTAGGATCAGTTTGGCTTTTTAGATCATCATTAATAATAATTATTTGGACAGGTGGGGGCCTGTTCCTAGATCCTACTCTGAGACGCTTTATGAATACTGGGCCAGTACTCTGAAGAGCATGATAGTGTCCTCTAGGATCTATATTCCATGATAGTGTCCTCTGGGATCTATATTCCATGATAGTGTCCTCTAGGATCTATATTCCATGATAGTGTCCTCTAGGATCTATATTCCATGATAGTGTCCTCTAGGATCTATATTCCATGATAGTGTCCTCTAGGATCTATATTCCATGATAGTGTCCTCTAGGATCTATATTCCATGATAGTGATAGTCAGCCAGCCAGCCAGCCAGCCAGCCAGCAAGTCAGCCAGCCAGTCAGTAAGCCAGCCAGTCAGTCTGCCAGTCAGCCAGTCAGTCAGCCAGTCAGTCAGTCAGTCAGTCAGCCAGCCAGTCTGATAGCCAGCCAGTCAGCCAGTCAGTCAGTCCTAATGCTTTTTGGTAGACCCTTCGTAGCATGTCTTCTGTGACAGAAGGGAGTAGGGGTGGGGTTAGAGTAACGTCTCAGCTGAAAGGTGACACCCCCACAAGAGACAGGGGGTTAGGTTAACGTCTCAGCTGAAAGGTGACTCCCCCACAAGAGACAGGGGGTTAGGGTAAAGTCTCAGTTAAAAGGTATCACCCCCACAAGAGACATGGGGTTAGGGTAAAGTCTCAGCTAAAAGGTATCACCCCCACAAGAGACAGGGGGTTAGGTTAACGTCTCAGCTAAAAGGTATCACCCCCACAAGAGACAGGGGGTTAGGGTAAAGTCTCAGCTAAAAGGTGACACCTCCACAAGACACATGGGGTTTGGGTAACGTCTCAGCTAAAAGGTGACTCCCCCACAAGAGACAGGGGGTTAGGGTAAAGTCTCAGCTAAAAGGTGACACCTCCACAAGACACATGGGGTTTGGGTAACGTCTCAGCTGAAAGGTGACTCCCCCACAAGAGACAGGGGGTTAGGGTAACGTCTCAGCTAAAAGGTGACACCCCCAAAAGCAGTGTTAACGAGAGGAGAGAAGACTACAGGACAACTGCTGGCAAGGGATAGAGAGAGAGAGGGAGCAAGAGAGGGAGAGAGAGAAAGAGGGAAGAAGGAGATACGTGACAGAAGAGAGAGAGACATAGTGAGAGGAAAATTAGATTCAGGTGGTTGGACATGACAGGGACATGAAGATCCCTTAGGGATTGGCACCTTCGGTTGTCCCCATAGGAGAACCCTTTTGGGTTCCAGGTAGAAACATTTTGGGTTCCATGTAGAACCCTCTGTGGAAAGGGTTCTACATGGAATCCAAAAGGGTTCGACCTGGAACCAAATATGGTTCTTCAAAGGGTTCTCCTATGGGGACAGCCAAATAACCCTTTTAGGTTCTAGATAGCACTTTTTTTCTAAGAGTGTACCAAATCCTGGGGTCAGAGAGAGTGTGTGTGTGTGTGAGAGAGAGAGACAGATGGAGTAAGAGAGAGCACCGGAGTTGAGGCTCAGTTTCCCTGTCATTATCCCTTCTCATCCCTCTCTCTTACCTCTCGATCTGTCTGGGGTCAATGGTGAGGTCTGATATGAGGACAGTGGTAGATTTGTGGTCAGGGCAGAGAGACTCTAACCCTGACCCCTGGAGGTCACATGTTCAGTCTGGTATAGAACCCAGCAAGCCTCAGACACCCCAGTCAGCCTCAGACACCCCAGCCAGCCTCAGACACCTCAACCGGGCAGAGAAGGTCCATGAACATGGGGGCTGGATGAAGATGAAGAACAGGGGAATCGATCAGGTTGGGTTGAGAGACAACATGGATGAAGGCCCAGAACCAGAGTCATGTTTCTGTGGATCATTAATATCACTCAGGGAGGAGAGAGACCTCCAGGCTGCTAGACATGGAGGGATGAGAGGATGAACGTAAGAGAGGCAGGGCCGAGGAAAGGAGAGGAAAGGAGAGGATGAGAGGAAGGGGGAGAGAGTGTTGTTATGTTTCTGACGGTGTTTGCGTACTTCATCCCGCCTGCTGTGATCTTCCTCAGAGTTTGTTTACCTCTCTGGGGTCTTGATTTTTGTGTCGCAGCCGGCCGCAACCGGGAGACCCATGAGGTGGCGCACAATTGGCCCAGCGTCATCTGGGTTAGGGGAGTATTTAGGCTGGCCGGGATGTCCTTGTCCCATCTCGCTCTAGCGACTCCTGTGGCGGGCCGGGCCGGGCGCATGCACGCTGATATGGTCGCCAGTTGTACGGTGTTTCCTCCGACTCATTGGTGCGGCTGGCTTCCGGGTTAAGCGAGTAGTGTGTCAAGAGGCAGTGCGGCTTGGTGGGGTCATGTTTCGGAGGACGCATGGCTCTCGACCTTCGCCTCTCCCGAGTCCGTACGGGAGTTGCACCGATGGGACAAGACTGTGACTACCAATTGGATATCACGAAATTGGGGAGAAAAAGGGGTAAAATCTCTCTCTCTCTCTCTCCTCTCTCTCTCTCTCTCTCTCACTCTCTCTTCTTGCTCTCTGTCCCTCTCTCTCTCTCTCCCTCTCCCTCTTTCTCTCTCTCTCTCTCTCTCTCTCTCTCTCTCTCTCTCTCTCTCTCTCCCTCTCTCTCTCTCTCTCTCTCTCTCTCTCGTTCTCTCTCTCTCTCGCTCTCTCTCTCTCTCTTCTCTCTGTCTCTCTCTTCTCTCTCCTCTCTCTCTTCCTCTCTCTCTCTCTCTCTCTCTCTCTCTTGTTCTCTCTCTCTCTCTCTCTCTCTCTCTCTCTCTCTCTCTCTCTCACTCTCTCGCTCTCTCTCTCTTCTCTCTGTCTCTCTCTTCTCTCTCTGTCCCTCTTTCTCTTTCTCTCTCTCTGTTTACATCCAAGTTGTTTATGTTTCCTAAAGGTCAGTCAGTACTCTTACTTCCCTCTTTAGAGCGTGGGTCAACAGGGGACACATTGCATTGTGGCACGCTATAAGGCTGAAAAGTACTGGGTACACTATCCTAACACGGGCAGGGTGGTCATGCATAGTAAAAGACAAAGTTCATAACTCATGGGTTGTCTTCAAAACAGCCATTTGTGTTGTATTGAATTGTAGTGGGTGAGAGGCAGTGACTCCTTGTGGAGAGAGAGAGTGATATGAGATGGACAGATCAATAGAATGATAGTGTTTGGCCTGAGGTACTCTACTCTGTGACTGGTGTGTTTGGCCTGAGGTACTCCACTCGGTGTTGGCCTGAGGTACTCTACTCTGTGACTGATGTGTTTGGCCTGAGGTACTCTACTCTGTGACTGATGTGTTTGGCCTGAGGTACTCTACTCTTATGACTGGTGTGTTTGGCCTGAGGTACTCTACTCTGTGACTGATGTGTTTGGCCTGAGGTACTCTACTCTGTGACTGAGGTGTTGGCCTGAGGTACTCTACTCTTATGACTGTGTGTTTGGCCTGAGGTACTCTACTCTGTGACTGATGTGTTTGGCTGAGGTACTCTACTCTGTGACTGGTGTGTTTGGCCTGAGGTACTCTACTCTGTGACTGAGGTGTTTGGCCTGAGGTACTCTACTCTGTGACTGATGTGTTTGGCCTGAGGTACTCTACTCTGTGACTGATGTGTTTGGCCTGAGGTACTCTACTCTGTGACTGTGTTTACGGGTGTCATGTCAGAATGAGACTTGCTCTCTCTCTCGTTTAGCTTCACTACTCCCTCTGTCAGCAACAGTTGTTATAATGAGAGCTCTCTTTTCTCTCCCACTTAGTTCAAGCAAAACACCAGATTAGGCCTTTTTTAATGCTCACCGTCAGGACAGTTGTTGTCTAGTAGGGGTGCAGTAACTATCAAGATCCCTCATAGCAGCCAATCAGTGGTGTTGTCTGTTCAGTCATATCCATAAGTCCAGGAAGGTTGTATTAACAATCCACTATTATACAGTAATTACAATGAAACTACTAAGTACAAAGACATGTAATGGTATAGTTTTAGGTTTGATGGAAGAGGGAAAAGTGTGTTCTACATTAGCTGTGGTAGAGTCAGATGTCCACACATAAAGACTCCATTGTTTTCAGCCCCAGGTAGTTAGTTTACTCCAAACCCTCACTTGAGGGATTTAATGGCCGCTCTCATTCCAGAAATAAAAATATGAAACATTTGAAAAGGCTTCCACTTGGCGCTCCAGCAGAGGCTATGAATCACCTTCCAAGTGGCCACAAATGTAGTTCTTGTTCTAATGTATTATTTTACTTATAACACACGCAGTGGCGCTGCTCTCGGCTGCCAAGAACCTGTCTGTGGGGCCAGGGCATTACGAGCACATGTGGTTTATTTTATGGCTGACCTGGCAGTGGTGTAGTGGTGCGGTGAAACTCAAACCCAGTCTGGCTTGGTTCTGGGACTCTAAAGTAGGGTACCCCCTCAGTAAATCTGGACCTATACCAGTCTGTTGGACAGCTCTGATTCTGGTCATTGACAGGGGTTCTGGGTCTGGGTCAGAGAGAGACAGGGAGCTTGACTTCCATTCATCCTTCCATCCATGCATCCATCCATGTATCCTTCCATCCTGTGGAGTGAGTGTATGTCGGGTTGCGAAGTGTGTGTGTGTGTGTGTATGTGTGCGTGCTTGTGCGTGTGTGTGCGCGTGTCCAGGTGAGTGTGGGTGTGCGTGTGTGTGGGTGTGTGGGTGTGTTCTAGCAGCAGCTGTGCTCCAGTTCCTCCTGACTATCTGTTCCCAGTGACACGTATGTGAGGTCACAGAGGACTGAATGTCCATATAGAGATGTGATTGGTTGATTAGGATGATTGACACATACCTCTTTGTCACATGAGCCCAGCTGTGTTTAGATTTCATTACTGCACATGGTGACTATCAGACATATCAGCTATCTCTCCTACTGGCAGCAGTATTACACACACCGTACATACACACACCACAGATACACACCACATACACACACCACGTACCCACACCACGTACACACACCACGTACACACACCATATACACACACCACACATACACACACCACACACACACACACCACACATACACACACCACGTACACACACCATATACACACACCACACACTCCTGTACGCTAACACACATACACAGAAAGTCACATTCACACTCAGGCATGTATATTTGTCCAAGAGAAATGTGAAACTCGAGATACCTTTGTGAAGTATGTCTGATGAGAATGCACATGATGGGATGTCTCCAAACTCACAACATGCAGGGGTAACATCCCAGACTATAAGAGAGCGTGTCATCCCAGCCATGCACAGCCTCTGAAACCTGAGCTCTGATTGGCTCAATGCTGGAATGTACCAATGGGGTAAGGTGAGTCCAATGGCGGTGAGCTTTACACCACTCCAGCTGATGCTTGGCATTGCGCATGGTGATCTTAGGCTTGTGTGCGGCTGCTCGGCCATGGAAACCCATTTCATGGAGCTCCCAACAAACAGTTATTGTGCTGACGTTGCTTCCAGAGGCAGTTTGGAACTCGGTAGTGAGTGTTGCAACCGAGGACAGACGATTTTTAGGCGCTTCAGCACTCGGTGGTCTGTGAGCTTGTGTGGCCTACCACTTCGCGGCTGAGCCGTTGTTGCTCCTAGACGTTTCCACTTCACAATAACAGCACTTACAGTTGACCAGGGCAGCTCTAGCAGGACAGAAATTTGACAAACTGACTTTTTGGAAAGATGGCATCCTATGACGGTGCCACGTTGAAGGTCACTGAGCTCTTCAGTATGGCCATTCTGCTGCCATGGCGGTGTGCTCGATTTTATACACCTGTCAGCAACGGGTGTGGCTGAAATAGCCGAATCCACTCATTTGAAGGGGTGTCCACATACTTTTGTATATATAGGGTATATTGCTCTCAGTGGAATATATACTCAACAGCACTATGTGTGTGAGAGACCTCAAACAATACCACTTTAATAGGACCAGGCAGAGAGTGAGAGAGGGAGGGAGAGTAATAAGAGGGAGAGAGAGAGAGTATAATGGGAGAAAGGGAGTGAAAGGGAGAGAGAGAGAGAGAGAGAGAGAGAGAGAGAGAGAGAGAGAGAGAGAGAGAGAGAGAGAGAGAGAGAGAGAGAGAGAGAAGGAAATGGAAAGAGAGAGAGAGAGAGAGAGAGAGAGAGAGAGAGAGAGAGAGAGAGAGAGAGAGAGAGAAATAAAGAAATAAATGGAAAGAGAGTGAGAGAGAAAGAAATGGAAAAAGAGAGAGAGAGAGAGAGAGAGAGAGAGAGAGAGAGAGAGAGAGAGAGAGAGAGAGAGAGAGAGAAAGAAAGAAAGAAATGGAAAGAGAGAGTGAGAGAGAGAGAGAGAGAGAGAGAGAGAGAGAGAGAGAGAGAGAGAGAGAGAGAGAGAGAGAGAAGAGAAAGAAAGAAAGAAATGGAAAGAGAGAGTGAGAGAGAAAGAAAGAACGAAATGGAAAGAGAGAGTGAGAGAGAAAGAAAGAAATGGAAAGAGAGAGAGAGAGAGAGAGATGCATGCACTCTGTTCTCCCGCCGTGTGGTCCTGCTGTGAGTGAAAGGCCTGGGTGTGGGGCGATGCTGCTTTACACTTTGCTTCTTAATATAAATCATTATATTTCTATGAATCCAACAGTTTAGATCTGGGGAAAGGGTATACCTAGTCAGTTGCACAACTGAACGCATTCAACCGAAATGTGTCTTTTTAACCCAACCCTTCTGAATGCAGTGCGCTGCAGTGCGCTGACTTAATCAACAGTGCCCGGGGAGCAGTTGTTGTGGGAGTTAACTGCCTTGCTCAAGGGCAGAACAACATATTGTTCCACCTTGCCAGCTCAGGGATTTGAACAAGCAACCTTTCGGTTACTGTCCAAACGCTATAACCACTAGGCTACCTGCCGCTATATCGCAAGGCAAATTGCAATTGCAATATCTGATTAAAAAATATATATATTAGATTTTTTGCTCACATCATGCAGCCCTATGTTAATGGTCAGCACTTGCTCCAGTCTGTGTGTGTGTGTGTGTGTGTGTGTGTATGTGTGTGTGTGTGTGTGTGTGTGTGTGTGTGTGTGTGTGTGTGTGTGTGTGTGTTTGTGCGTGCGTGTGTATTTGACCCCTCTCGCCACAAAAAACACTGAGGTGTATGTGTGTGTTGCTGTCGCTGTCGCTGTCTGTGTCTGCTTGTGTGTGTGCGTGCGTGCGTGTGTTTGTGCCAGAGTTTGCGTGTTTTATGGCGCCATGTAACCACAGCGCCACACCAAGACACGACTGCGTAATTAGCCTATCACGACCACCTGCACACCGCCGCCCGAACACCCGCCCATTATCCAGAACCACCTGAGTGTGGAGCTGCTGTCCTGCTGCATGTTTCCTGCTGACTCACCTCGGCTTCATAGCGGAGCTGTCTGTCTGTCTGTCTGTCTGTCTGTCTGTCTGTCTGTCTGTCCAGGGTATGTGAGGACGGTAGGAGAGACTGCTACTGTAGAGGCTAAAGCACTGAGAGAGAAACACAGGACAGGAGACCCTGACACTCCTTGGGAGAGACAGAGGCTGGAGGCTAGAGCTCCCTTCTCTTAGGCCCTTTTGAGAATCATCTTTAAGGTGAAGAAATGGCTGGGGGAAACACGTGTTGACACACACACTGTTTTTCCCTTAACCTTTAACTCTGGATATTCCCCCACACGTTGTATTCTGTTACACCTCCATGCCAATGTACCCCAGGAGACACACACACACTTTTACACACTTTTTGTTCAGAGTCATGGTGATTACTGGTCTTTCCCTTGTATTCCTTTGTACTTGAAGAACTGCCACTACAAGAACCACATCTTGAACAAGAACCACATTAACATAAAAGGGAGGTTTATACTGTCAGACCCCAATTCGTTACACAGCCACTCCGAAACCAACTCTTCAACATGTCCTTTTCAGATTACCACAACCAACATCAATGTTGTTGACACTACTAAAGCCAAGTTCTGTTAGTTGAGTTCATACACAGTATAGTCATATAATGGTCATTTTAGAAGACGCTTTGTGGCCTCTGCGCTATTCAAACCCACAACTTTGATGTTGTAAGCACCATGTTCGCCATGCTCCAACCATCTGAGCCAATAAGACGAGCTAAATACCTTTTTCTCAAGATTCGAGCACAAAGACTCTGCTGCTGAGAAGAGCCCCCGATGACAACGTGGGCTACACACTCACAGTCTCCACTGAGGACGTATGGAAGTCATTCAAATGTGTTCGCCCACTGAGGACGTATGGAAGTCATTCAAATGTGTTCGCCCAGACGGCATCCCTAGCCGTGCCCTCAGAGCATGTGCAGACCAGCTGGCTGTTGTGTTCTCTGACATTTTCAATCTCTCCCTAGCTCAGGCTGCTATAACCACCTTCTTCAAGATGTCCACTATCATCCCTGTGCCCAAGAAAGGGAAAGTAACTGAACTGAATGACTACCGACCTGTAGTTAAAGACCATATCACGTCCTCCCTCCCCGATACACTCAACCCTCTCCAATTCGCCTACCACCCTGACAGATCCACGGACTACGCAATCGACATTGCACTGCACTGCTCTTACCCACCTGGATAAAAGGAATGCGTATGTGAGGATGCTGTTCATTGACTACAGCTCGGCTTTCAATACCATAGTGCCCTATAAGCTCATTACAAAGCTCACGGCCCTGGGTCTGAACTCCTCCCTATGCAACTGGGTCCTGGACTTCCTGACGGGCCGCCCACAGGTGGTGAAGGTAGGCAACATTACCTCCTCGACAATGATTCTCAACACGGGGGCCCCACAACGGGTGCATCCTCAGTCCCCTCCTGTATTCCCCTATATACCCACGACTGCGTGCCCTAACACAGTTCCAACTCCATCATCGTTCGCTGACAACACGACAGTAGTAGGCCTGATTACCAACAACGATGAGACAGCCTACAGGGAGGAGGCACTCTGACGGTGTGGTGCCAGGTAAACAACCTGTCCCTCAACGTTAGCAAAACAAAGGAGCTGATTGTGGACTTCAGGAGGAAACAGGCAGGATACGCCCCCATCCTGGTGATATGTGCAGCCGAATACACCATTGAGTGCACACTGCCTGCCCTACAGAACACCTACAACACCATGTGTCGCAGGAAGGCCAAGAAGATCATCAGGGACCCCAGCCAACAAAGCCACGCCCTGTTCTACCCGCTTCAATCACTCAGATGTGGGCAGTACAGGAGCATCATGGCAAAAACTTTAAGACTGGCCAATAGTTTCTACCCTCAGACCATCAGGCTGCTGAATAGCCACCACTGGTCAGCTACCTGCTCCCCCCTCCCCCTGACATTCATCACTGTTGCAGTTTTTAATATGTATATTATTACTTTTTTATTACAATTTGTATTGTTTTTATTTCACTTGGTCCCCACACCCCCTCAACAGTCTTTACTCTACCTCCTCCCCAACGGACATTTATTCATCACTGCTACAGTTGTGACGATGTATATAGTGCTATTTCTAGTTATATTGTTGTTTTTTATTACCATTTTCATTATTTTATTTCACTTATTTGTATTTGTATTTATTATGGTTCACCATTAGCTGCTGCCAACGCCCCTACTCTTCCTGGGGTCCAGCAAAATTAAGGCAGTTATACATTTAAAAAACATTACAATACATTTTTAACAGATTTCACAACAGTGTGTGCCCTCAGGCCTCTACTCTACTAGCACATATCTATAACACAAAAGCCATGTGTACATGTGTGTATAGTGCGTACAGTGGGGAAAAAAAGTATTTAGTCAGCCACCAATTGTGCAAGTTCTCCCACTTAAAAAGATGAGAGAGGCCTGTAATTTTCATCATAGGTACACATCAATTATGACAGACAAATTGAGGAAAAAAAATCAAGAAAATCACATTTTAGGATTTTTTATGAATTTATTTGCAAATTATGGCGGAAAATAAGTATTTGGTCACCTACAAACAAGCAAGACGTTTGGCTCTCACAGACCTGTAACTTCTTCTTTAAGAGGTTTCTCTGTCCTCCACTCGTTACCTGTATTAATGGCACCTGTTTGAACTTGTTATCAGTATAAAAGACACCTGTCCACAACCTCAAACAGTCACACTCCAAACTCCACTATGGCCAAGACCAAAGAGCTGTCAAAGGACAGCAGAAACAAAATTGTAGACCTGCACCAGGCTGGGAAGACTGAATCTGCAATAGGTAAGCAGCTTGGTTTGAAGAAATCAACTGTGGGAGCAATTATTTGGAAATGGAAGACATACAAGACCACTGATAATCTCCCTCGATCTGGGGCTCCACGCAAGATCTCACCCCGTGGGGTCAAAATGATCACAAGAACGGTGAGCAAAAATCCCAGAACCACACGGGGGGACCTAGTGAATGACCTGCAGAGAGCTGGGACCAAAGTAACAAAGCCTACCATCAGTAACACACTACGCCGCCAGGGACTCAAATCCTGCAGTGCCAGACGTGTCCCCCTGCTTAAGCCAGTACATGTCCAGGCCCGTCTGAAGTTTGCTAGAGTGCATTTGGATGATCCAGAAGAGGATTGGGAGAATGTCATATGGTCAGATGAAACCAAAATAGAACTTTTTGGTAGAAACTCAACTCGTCGTGTTTGGAGGACAAAGAATGCTGAGTTGCATCCAAAGAACACCATACCTACTGTGAAGCATGGGGGTGGAAACATCATGCTTTGGGGCTGTTTTTCTGCAAAGGGACCAGGACGACTGATCCGTGTAAAGGAAAGAATGAATGGTGCCATGTATCGTGAGATTTTAAGTGAAAACCTCCTTCCATCTGCAAGGGCATTGAAGATGAAACGTGGCTGGGTCTTTCAGCATGACAATGATCCCAAACACACCGCCCGGGCAACGAAGGAGTGGCTTCGTAAGAAGCATTTCAAGGTCCTGGAGTGGCCTAGCCAGTCTCCAGATCTCAACCCCATAGAAAATCTTTGGAGGGAGTTGAAATCCGTGTTGCCCAGCGACAGCCCCAAAATATCATTGCTCTAGAGGAGATCTGCATGGAGGAATGGGCCAAAATACCAGCAACAGTGTGTGAAAACCTTGTGAAGACTTACAGAAAACATTTGACCTGTGTCATTGCCAACAAAGAGTATATAACAAAGTATTGAGAAACTTTTGTTATTGACCAAATACTTATTTTCCACCATAATTTGCAAATAAATTCATAAAAAATCCTACAATGTGATTTTCTGGATTTTTTTTCCTCATTTTGTCTGTCATAGTTGACGTGTACCTATTATGAAAATTACAGGCCTCTCTCATCTTTTTAAGTGGGAGAACTTGCACAATTGGTGGCTGACTAAATACTTTTTTTCCCCACTGTATGTTATTGTGTGTTTGTATGCATGTGTCTATGTTTGTGTTGCTTCACAGTCCCCGCTGTTCCATAAGGTGTATTTTTATCTGTTTTTTAAATCTAATTTTACTGCTGGCATGAGTTACTTGATGTGGAATAGAGTTCCATGTAGTCATGGCTCTATGTAGTACTGTGCGCCTCCCATAGTCTGTTCTTGACTTGGGGACTGTGAAGAGACCTCTGGTGGCATGTCTTGTGGGGTCTGAGCTGTGTGCCAGTAGTTCAAACCGACAGCTCGGTTCATTCAACATGTCAATACCTCTCACAAATACAAGTAGTGATGAAGTCAATGCATATTATTAATGTTAGCTCTCTGTGTACATCCAAGGGCCAGCCGTGCTGCCCTGTTCTGAGCCAATTGCAATTTTCCTAAGTCCCTCTATGTGGCACCTGACCATACGACTGAACAGTAGTCCAGGTGCGACAAAACTAGGGCCTGTAGGACCTGCCTTGTTGATAGTGCTGTTAAGAATGCAGAGCAGTGCTTTATTATAGACAGACTTCTCCCCATCCTAGCTACTGTTGTATCAATATGTTTTGACCATGACAGTTTACAATCCAGGGTTACTCCAAGCAATTTATTCTCCTCAACTTGCTCAATTTCCACATTATTCATTACAATATTTAGTTGAGGTTTAGGATTTAGTAAATGATTTGTCCCAAATACAATGCTTTTAGTTTTTGAAATATTTAGGACTAACTTATTCCTTGCCAACCATTCTGAAACTAACTGCAGCTCTTTGTTAAGTGTTGCTGTCATTTCAGTTGCTGTGGTAGCTGACGTGTATAGTGTTGAGTCATCCGCATACATAGACACACTGGCTTTACTCAAAGCCAGTGGCATGTCGTTAGTAAAGATGGAAAAAAGTAAGGGGCCTAGACAGCTGCCCTGGGGAATTCCTGATTCTACCTGGATTAAGTTTGAGAGGCTTCCATTAAAGAACACCCTTTGTGTTCTGTTAGACAGGTAACTCTTTATCCACATTATAACAGGGGGTGTAAAGCCATAACACATATGTTTTTCCAGCAACAGACTATGATCGATAATGTCAAAAGCCGCGCTGAAGTCTAACAAAACAGCCCCCACAATCTTTTTATCATCAATTTTTCTCAGCCAATCATCAGTCATTTGTGTAAGTGCTGTGCTTGTCTGTTGTCAATTTTTTCCAATAGTTTACTAAGGGTTGGTAACAGGCTGATTGGTCGGCTATTTGAGCCAGTTAAGGGGGCTTTACTATTCTTAGGTAGGGGAATAACTTTTGCTTCCCTCCAGGCCTGAGGTCACACACTTAAATTGAAAATATGGCACATAGGAGTGGCAATATCATCTGCTATTATCCTCAGTAATTTTCCATCTGACCCCGGTGGCTTGTCATTGTTGATCGACAATAATACTTTTTTCACCTCTTCCACACATACTTTACGGAATTCAAAATTACATATTTTAACGCATGCATAAACATTTGCGTGACTTGAGGCTGAATTCTCAGGGCAGGTTTGGACATGCTCTGACAGGGTTATCAGGGATACAGTATCTTCAACCTAGCTTCCATTGAAAACCGGATGTGGGAACTTCGCTCAGGCGTCTTTTTATACCTGCGAAGTTAGGTTAAACATAAACACAGACGCACACACATCAGGAACAAGCATCAGCAACACGTGTGTTTACAGCACCGTCACTCAGCCCTGTCAGAGCATTTCCAAAGCTGCTCTTTACAGCACCGTCACTCAGCCCCGTCAGAGCATGTCCAAAGCTGCTCTTTACAGCACCGTCACTCAGCCCTGTCAGAGCATGTCCAAAGCTGCTCTTTACAGCACCGTCACTCAGCACTGTCAGAGCATTTCCAAAGCTGCTCTTTACAGCACCGTCACTCAGCCCCGTCAGAGCATGTCCAAAGCTGCTCTTTACAGCACCGTCACTCAGCCCTGTCAGAGCATGTCCAAAGCTGCTCTTTACAGCACCGTCACTCAGCACTGTCAGAGCATGTCCAAAGCTGCTCTTTACAGCACCGTCACTCAGCACTGTCAGAGCATGTCCAAAGCTGCTCTTTACAGCACCGTCACTCAGCCCCGTCAGAGCATTTCCAAAGCTGCTCTTTACAGCACCGTCACTCAGCCCCGTCAGAGCATTTCCAAAGCTGCTCTTTACAGCACCGTCACTCAGCCCCGTCAGAGCATGTCCAAAGCTGCTCTGAGAATTCAGCCTCAAGTCACGTACCAATGTTTTGCAGTTGACCAATGGCTTTCTTGGGAGACCAGACAGGAGAGCATTACAGTAGTCAAGCCTGCTTGTAATAAAAGCATGGATGAGTCTCTATGTAACAGCCTGAGATAGAAATGGCCGCACCTTGGCAATATTCCTCAGGTGGTAACAAGCAATTTTGGTCACAATTATAATGTGTGAATCAAAATTGAGTTCAAAATCTAAAATGACACCTAGGTTTTTTACCTGGTGTTTTATCTTTATTGCCTGTGAATGTGCGGCCAGATTCTCTCTATGTGCTTTGGCTCCAATAACAAGTACCTCAGTCTTCTCTTGATTTAGCTGGAGGAAGTTGTGAGCCATCCAAGTATTTAAATCACTAATACAGTCTAATAATTTATCTGTGGAGCTAAAATCCTCTGGTGACACAGAAATGTAAAGTTGTGAATCGTCTGCGTAGCAGTGAAATTCAATGCCATGCTTTCTGATAACTCTGCCAAGGGGTAACATACAGTGGGGAAAAAAAGTATTTAGTCAGCCACCAATTGTGCAAGTTCTCCCACTTAAAAAGATGAGAGAGGCCTGTAATTTTCATCATAGGTACACGTCAACTATGACAGACAAAATGAGGAAAAAAAATCCAGAAAATCACATTGTAGGATTTTTAATGAATTTATTGGCATATGATGGTGGAAAATAAGTATTTGGTCAATAACAAAAGTTTCTCAATACTTTGTTATATACCCTTTGTTGGCAATGACACAGGTCAAACGTTTTCTGTAAGTCTTCAAAAGGTTTTCACACACTGTTGCTGGTATTTTGGCCCATTCCTCCATGCAGATCTCCTCTAGAGCAGTGATGTTTTGGGGCTGTCGCTGGGCAACACAGACTTTCAACTCCCTCCAAAGATTTTCTATGGGGTTGAGATCTGGAGACTGGGTAGGCCACTCCAGGACCTTGAAATGCTTCTTACGAAGCCACTCCTTCGTTGCCCGGGCGGTGTGTTTGGGATCATTGTCATGCTGAAAGACCCAGCCACGTTTCATCTTCAATGCCCTTGCTGATGGAAGGAGGGTTTCACTCAAAATCTCACGATACATGGCCCCATTCATTCTTTCCTTTACACGGATCAGTCGTCCTGGTCCCTTTGCAGAAAAACAGCCCCAAAGCATGATGTTTCCAACCCCATGCTTCACAGTAGGTATGGTGTTCTTTGGATGCAACTCAGCATTCTTTGTCCTCCAAACATGACGAGTTGAGTTTTTACCAAAAAGTTATATTTTGGTTTCATCTGACCATATGACATTCTCCCAATCCTCTTCTGGATCATCCAAATGCACTTCAGACGGGCCTGGACATGTACTGGCTTAAGCAGGGGGACACGTCTCGCACTGCAGGATTTGAGTCCCTGGCAGCGTAGTGTGTTACTGATGGTAGGCTTTGTTACTTTGGTCCCAGCTCTCTGCAGGTCATTCACTAGGTCCCCCCGTGTGGTTCTGGGATTTTCGCTCACCGTTCTTGTGATCATTTTGACCCCACGGGGTGAGATCTTGCGTGGAGCCCCAGATCGAGGGAGATTATCAGTGGTCTTGTATGTCTTCCATTTCCTAATAATTGCTCCCACAGTTGATTTCTTCAAACCAAGCTGCTTACCTATTGCAGATTCAGTCTTCCCAGCCTGGTGCAGGTCTACAATTTTGTTTTTGGTGTCCTTTGACAGCTCTTTGGTCTTGGCCATTGTGGAGTTTGGAGTGTGACTGTTTGAGGTTGTGGACAGGTGTCTTTTATACTGATAACAAGTTCAAACAGGTGCCATTAATACAGGTAACGAGTGGAGGACAGAGGAGCCTCTTAAAGAAGAAGTTACAGGTCTGTGAGAGCCAGAAATCTTGCTTGTTTGTAGGTGACCAAATACTTATTTTCCACCATAATTTGCAAATAAATTCATTAAAAATCCTACAATGGGATTTTCTGGATTTTTTTTTCTCAATTTGTCTGTCATAGTTGACGTGTACCTATGATGAAAATTACAGGCCTCTCTCATCTTTTTAAGTGGGAGAACTTGCACAATTGGTGGCTGACTAAATACTTTTTTTCCCCACTGTATATAAACTGTGGTCCTCTGTAGCTCAGCTGGTAGAGCACGGCGCTTGTAACGCCAAGGTAGTGGGTTCGATCCCCGGGACCACCCATACACAAAAATGTATGCACGCATGACTGTAAGTCGCTTTGGATAAAAGCGTCTGCTAAATGGCATATTATTATTATTATTATTATTAACTGAACAGTACCGGACCTCAAATCTAACCTTTTGAAATGCCACATGTGATATCTATTTTCTCTGAGTTATGTTCACCAAGGGTGACAACAAAATCTTGACTGGTTAAATGGTCCTAAACCAATTTAGAACTGGAACGGAGAGGCCAACCCACCTCTCCAGTCTGTCCAGAAGGACATAATGGTCAACAGTGTCGAATGCAACACTTAAATCCAAGTGTACAAGGAAGGAGAGCTGTTTGGCATCTGTGTTGGCTCTAAGATAATTTACTACTGTAACTAAGGCTGTCTCTGTGCTGTGGTGGGAACAAAAACCAGATTGGAAGTTTTCAAAAATACAGTTGGCACTTTAAAAAATCATTTAGTTGTTTGAAAACCAATTTCTCCAGAATTTTGCTTAAGAATGGAAGGTTGGAGATTGGTCAAAAATTGCTAAGAGCTGAAGATTCTAGATTAGTTTTCTTCAGAAGGGGACTTTCTCCACTTCCGCTCTACCTTTCTGCAATTTCTTTAATTGATTAGTTTCCTCACTCATCCAAGGGGCTCTCTGTTTTGATGTGGCCTTTTTCAACCTTACTGGAGCTATGGCATCAATGGTTGTCCTTAATATGCTATTAAAGTTATCAACTAAATCATCACAAGAGGAAGGCAGAAGGTAGTAAAAAATACACAGTGGGGATCAGATAAAGCAACATCAACAAAAGAGGATATGTCAACAGAAAGCCCCTTGGTAATAACCAGGTCCAGAGTATGGCCGTGGTTATGGGTGGGCCCAGGAACATTTTGGATAAAGTCCATAGAGCTCAAAATATTCATAAATTCAACAGCCTTGGAGTCAGTCTCTTTGTCAACATGAATATTGAAATCGCCCAACACAATGATTTTAGCATAGTTCTCAAGGACAATAGACAATAGTTAAGAGAAATCAGTAAAGAAAGTGGGGCAGCGCTTTGGTGGCCTATACAGGATTATGTCCAGCACTGGTGGCTGACCTTTAAACAGTATAGCATGATGCTCAAAAGACCCAAAGTTGAATCCACATAAAGAAAATACGCAAACATTTTCCAATCAGTGGTGTTTTTCCACCAAACTGATTTGTTGCAGATAAAAATCAGTGCATGATGACGTAGTGCACACAAAATGTACTTATTCGCTTAAGCTTTCATGTACCAAATAATAATCAAAAGTTAAATATGTTTCCATCGCATTTTCAACACTACCGATAGTTTTGTCACAAAAACTGTTGCGTTAAATTGCAAATGTGCCTACTCTGGTCTTGGCACCTGCGCTCTAGCCAACAGCTCGCAGATACGGTGAGGGTAGGCTAGTCTACATGATGAGATTATTATGGATAAGAGCGAGAATATTTGTATTTGTCAAACGACAGTCAAGTATCGATCATCATGTCACCAGAATAAGACCCTCAATATTTATTGGAAAGGAGCATCAAGATCACAGTGCACTTTCACCACCCTGTGAAGTGCATCATAAATTATTTAATCTGTAGCCTAATAAACTGCATGCTTTCCTGATGATTCGTAGTGGGAGGACCACACAACATATCATCGCGTTACTCCAAGTTTACTTCGATACGTTGGTAATTATATAAATATAAAGGCATTTCCACCACCATTTCTCGCATAATACATTTTACAGACACAAAAGATCCCACCATGTCGAACAAACAAATTATCTGTCGGCATTTGCCGAAACTTCCTGTTTTCATCACAGCTGTTGTGATTTTTTTTATACGGTATGACTTTACTCGCATAAAAACTGTGGATGGAATCGTGGTTATAGACAATAAACTCTAAAGTAATTTTTTTGAAACAAAACAAGGAACGTGAGAGGGTGTGTCTGTTAGAATTTGCACAAGTATGTGTGTGTATGAATGTGTATGTATATGTGTGTATGTATGTGTGTGTATGTATGTGTGTGCGTGTGAGCTCGCGTGTGTGTGAGCGCGTTTGTCGTGTCGTGCGCTCCATTAACATGGGCCCTATGAGTGGCGCCTCTTCAAATGGCTTGAACCCAGATACACATCCCCTTTTTAACCACACACACACACACACACACACACACTAGGATACATGTGGTTGTTGATGCTGGAAGTGTTGATGTTTATGGGAGAGGTTTGGTTTTATGCAGCGTTCAGACACTCACTGGGTGGCACGTCCATTAGAGAGGTCACAGCTATGGACAGAGGAGAGGAGGGAGGGAGGTACAAGAGGAAAGGAAGGAGCAAGAGAGTGAGGGAGAGTGGGAAGTATGGAGGGAGAACTGGAGAAGAACAGAGGGAGAGGGTAGAGTGTTTTAAACCAACCAGCCTGGTTCCCAGTGTGGTATTGTGTCGGTTCAGCCCCTAGTCCCCAGACTGTACTATCAAGGGCTGCATCCCAAATGCCACCCTATTCCCTATATAGGGCACTACTTGGATAGGGCTCTGGTCAAATGTAGTGCACTATAGGGCCTCCCGAGTGGCGCTTCATAGCAGTGTTGCGGCCTCACTACAGCCTGGGGTTCGATCCCAGGCTGTGTCATTACCGGCCGTGACCGGGAGTCCCATAGGGCGGCGCACAATTGGCCCAGCGTTGATCAGGTTAGGGGAGGGTTTGGCTCATCGCGCTCTAGCGACTCCTTGTGGCGGGCCGGGCGCCTGCAGGCTGACTTCGGTCATCAGTTGAACAGCGTTTCCTCTGACACATTGGTGCAGCTGGCTTCCGGGTTAAGCGAGCGGGTGTTAAGAAGCGTGGTTTGGCGGGTCATGTTTCGGAGGACGCATGACTCAACCTTTGCCTCTCCCAAGCCTGTTGGGGAGTTGCAGCGATGCCACAAGATCGTAATCACAAAATTGGGGAGAAAAAGGGGGTAAAAATTACAACAATAAAAAACAAGTAGTGCACTATAAAGGGAATAGGGTGCCAATGTAGACGCAGACAGGGTGGGTCAGGTCTGTGTAAACCCCGTGGATTACTGTAGCTCCCTCATTCAGCGTGGATCAGCATATTTCACTGTGACCAGCACTGTTTAGGTTGGGAGGTCTGATGTCTCATCCTGCTCTTGGACCATGTTATTACAGATTACAGTAGATTAGATTACATCATGTTTACATGATGGTTTATTGATGTCTGGTTTGATATTCTGTTGGACTTTGTTTATTCTCTTTGTCTTCTCCCTGTATGCTTTTCTAAGAATAGAGAGAAAGAGGGGGCGAGAGAGAGAGAGAGAGAGAGAGAGAGCGCGACGGAGCAGACACAGAGAGCAGCTTGTCTGAATCACAAACTGTTTCCTCTTTTTGTCTTTTGTGTTTACATCATGTCTCCCTCTTCAGATGAGTCAGAGCTGGAGAAGAGAGAGAGAGAGAGAGAGAGAGAGAGAGAGAGAGAGAGAGAGAGAGAGAGAGAGAAGGTAGGAAAGAGGGTGTTATTCCAGATATAGAGGACTAACAGCTGGCTCGTCTATAGTGAAGTCAAACAGATTAAGATTCTCTTTAGCCCTCTACACTTGCCTTGACAAAAACTGTTGTGAAGACACATATTGTTAAGTTTTTCATCACTCAATTTTGCAAATGATTCTGCAAACGAGTTATGAGTTCCTGTAAAAAAAAAAAAAAACATGTTTTAGGTCCTAGAGTGACCGGTTTTGGCATTTATCAGTTGTGCATTCAAGTAATTTGGACATATTCATTCATCTTTTGGGAGAGAAATGTGGAATGTCTCTCTCTCCTCAGGCCAACTCTCATTCTCTGAATTATACACTAATTAGAGGCAAAGAGTGTGTGTGTGTGTGTGTGTGTGTGTGTGTGTGTGTGTGTGTGTGTGTGTGTGTGTGTGTGTGTGTGTGTGTGTGTGTGTGTGTACGTGCGTGTGTTGGGGGGGTTGCCTGTGATTGGGTGGTCATAGCAGATGGTAGCCGGGATGCAGTTGGTAACACTCACTGGAACGGAGCCCGGCCGAACACACACACACACACACACACACACACACACACACACACACACATACCAGTATAAGCGTTGATGGAGAAATTGTTTCCAATCCCAGTCCCCAGTCAAGCGGATAGCTCTTGTCAGTGAGCTAGTTGTGGATGTCGGCATGTCTAAAATGAGCTGTGTGTGTTGGTGTGTGTGAGTATGTTGGTGTGTGTGTCTAGGCCTGTGCCTTTTCTGATGGGAGTTTCAGTACTGTCTCCACACTGACTTCACCTCTCTGAAGGTAATGGTGGGCCGATGGTCTCTCTCTGTGTGTGACTGCAGGCCAGGCCATGGTGTCTTTTCCCAAGCAGACAATGCTCCTGCCACTCAGACTCAGGGCTAGCTCTAGCCAGTCAAACCCAGACCCAGGCAGGCTGCATGCATTCCATCCCCAACCAGGGGCAACAGTTAAAGGCCCAGTGTAGTCAAACATTTTTTGCTGTGTTTTATATACACTGGGTGTACAAAACATTAAGAACACCTTCCTAATATTGAACAGCCTCAATTTGGCAGGGCATGGACTTAACAAGGTGTCGAAAGCGTTCCACAGGGGTGCAACTCAATATTAGAAAGGTGTTCTTAATGTTTGGTATATTAAGTGTATATTCGCTGAGAGGTGAGTTCGGACTCCTCCTACTTCTGCTTCTAGAGGCCTGGGCCTGTATCCATAAAGCCTCTCAGAGTAGGAGTGCTGATCTGGGATACACTATAATCTTATTCATTATTATCTAAAAGGCCAAACTGATCCCAGATCACCACTCCTTCTTTGAGACGCTTTGTGGATATGGGCACTGATGCCAAACTCTGTTAGGTAGTTTGAGGAGCGGATGGGGGTCAAGGTCAGATGTCGAAGTGTTATAAACAATTAACTTTACTTCAATACGCTCTCTTCTGGATCCATACACTACTTGTATTGACCTTTGTTAAGTGGCTCAGTTATTTCTGATCTCAGATCTCTTAGCCTGTTTTGACATAAACCTTTAAACACCATCCAGGATCTGATAACCTTTAACCTCTAGATCACTGATGTCACACAGATGGTGAGTGTCCTAATACTCACACATGGCTTCCTCTTCTTGTCTCCTTTCCTGGGAGGCAATTGAGAGGTGAAGGGTCTGGATAGGTTTTCACCGTTGTGCTTCCACTTGTCAAGTCCTGTCAGATCAGATAGAGGAGAGAAGCAAAGGAAGTTATTTAAGAGTGTTAGGAAATGGCCATGGAGAGAGAGACCAAACATGCAATACATGTTTATCCCTTGATAGCATGTCTCTTGAACACACACACACACACACACACACACACACACACACACACACGACACCTCCTGGTCCTGGTATGTGCCTGGCCTTGCTGCTATTCCAGTTTCAACTGTTCTACCTGCGGCTACGAAACCCCTACCTGTCCCAGACCTGCTGTTTTCAACTCTTAATGATCGGCTATGAAAAGCCAACTGAGAGACCTGAGCCCTAGGACCATACGTCGGGACTACCGGCCGTGGTGACTCCTTGCTGTCCCCAGTCCGCCTGGCCTTGCTGCTATTCCAGTTTCAACTGTTCTGCCTGCGGTTATGGAACCCCTACCTGTCCCAGACCTGCTGTTTTCAACTCTTAATGATCGGCTATGAAAAGCCAACTGAGATATATTCCTGATTATTATTTGACCATGCTTGTCACTTATGAACATTTTTGAACATCTTGGCATGGTTCTGTTATAATCTCCACCCGGCACAGCCAGAAGAGGACTGGCCACCCCTCATAGCCTGGTTCCTCTCTAGGTTTCTTCCTAGGTTTTCGCCTTTCTAGGGAGTTTTTCCTAGCCACCGTGCTTCTACACCTGCATTACTAGCTGTTTGGGGTTTTAGGCTGGGTTTCTGTACAGCACTTCGAGATATTAGCTGATGTAAGAAGGGCTATATAAAATAAAATTGATTGATTGATTGATATGTCACTGATCTCACAGATCTCGCCGGTGACACAGGAAGTGAAGGCCGAAACCTGATCACCCCTCTGTCCTAGTAAGAGAATCTGAGCAGCTGCTGGCTTGAGCCCTGCTCACACACACACACACACACTCCTGTTTTTACCATTAATTCCTCCAGTCAATCCTGGCCCTACATTTTACATTTACATTTTAGTCATTTAGCAGACACTCTTATCCAGAGTGACTTACAGTTAGTGAGTGCATACATTATTTTTTATTTTTTCATACTGGCCCCCTGTGGGAATTGAACCCACAACCCTGGCGTTGCAAACGCCATGCTCTACCAACTGAGCTACATCCCTGCCGGCCATTCCCTCCCCTACCCCCCTGCCAGGGCAGGTGCCAGGGCAGGTGCCAGGGCAGGTTCACTGTGGTGTTTATGGCTGGGGAAGCTGGGGTAGCGGAGCAGAGGAAGTGGAGAGCACTGGGGGGCTATTCATACCTGTACTGGGGGTGGAGGGGGCAGGGGTAGTGGGGCGAAAAGAGACAGGGGCAGGCAGGGGTGTGAGGGGGGAGGAGGGGGGAGACAGGGGCATGCAGGAGAGAGGTAGTGATGCCTGTCAAAAAAAAAGAGGGAGAGGAGGTGGGATAGTTAGAAGCAAAGAGAGAGAGAGAGAGAGAGAGAGAGAGAGAGAGAGAGAGAGAGAGAGAGAGAGAGAGAGAGAGAGAGAGAGAGAGAGAGAGAGAGAGAGAGAGAGAGAGAGAGAGAGAGAGTAGAGAGAGGTAGAAAGAGAGAGAGAGAGAGAGAGAGAGAGAGAGGTAGAGAGGTAGAGACAGAGCGAGAGAGAGCGATAGAGAGAGAGAAAGGGAGAGAGAGACAGCGAGAGGGAGAGAGAGCGAGAGAGGTAGAGAGGGAGAGAGAGAGGGAAAGGGAGAGATAACGGGAGGGAGAACTGGAGGGAGACAGATATGAAATGAAAGAATGGGTGACGGAGCAGGAGAGATGATAGAGAGAACAGGAGACTGCAGAAGTACAACAAGAGGAACAGACTGCAAGGAGGAAAATGGCGGCTGGAGGAAGCATGTCTGCAGCCAGTGCTGTTTAGAAGCAGAACACAAAGGTAGACTATTAACCCAGGCCAGGCCCAGAGCAAGTATCAGAGCCAGTATGGTTCCCATTTACCTGCACAGTCAAGGGGGTGCTCTGAAAGTGGTTGTGAGGGGAAGCGAGTGGGTCTAATAGCCAGATTGTCACGACTTCCGCCGAGGCTGCCTCCCCTCCTTGTTCGGGCAGGCTTTGGCGTTCATCGTCACCGGCTTACTAGCCACTGCCGCTCCATATATCATCATTCCATTTGTCTTGTCCTGTCAATTACACACACCTGGTTCATATCCCCTCATTAGTCCGTGTATAAGTGTTCCGTCTGCCCCCTTGTCCTTGTGGGTGATTGTTTTATGTGAGTTGAGTGTAGCTCGGTGGAGCTACTCGTACCTTGTATTGCCGGAGTAGACTTTTCCCCTGTGCCTGTATATTGTTGGAGCTACCCGTACCTTGTATTGCCAGGGTAGATGGTTTCCCCTGTGCCTGTTTTCTGTTGTCGCTATCCAGTGCAATTGTGTACGACGGAATAAACTCTGTATTCAGTGATATACCCTCCTCACTCATCACACAGATAGGGCGCTCTGGGGCAGAGGGAGTGCAGAGTTTTGGGGTGAATGTATTGTGGTATTATGTGCACTTGTGTGCTATGATCTCAAAAACAAAGATAAAATATATACACTACCGGTCAAACGTTTTAGAACACCTACTCATTCAAGGCTTTTTCTTTATTTTTACTGTTTTCTACATTGTATAATAATAGTGAAGGCATCAAAACTATGAAATAACACATATGGAATCATGTAGTAACCAAAAAAGTGTTAAACAAATCAACAAATATTTTTATATCTGAGATTCTTCAAATAGCCACCCTTTGCCTTTATGACAGCTTTGCACACTCTTGGCATTCTCTCAACCAGCTTCACCTGGAATGCTTTTCCAACAGTCTTGAAGGAGTTCCCACTGTGTACATACAGATGAAGGATCATAATTTGAGCCAGTTTTGCTACAGCAGGCAAATAATCCTGCAGCAACAGGAAATGTGAATTATTATGTGGATTATAATTAATTGACATTTTTTTAGGGGTTGATACATTTCCCGAAAGGGAAAATCAAGTCTGACATTTCAATGTGTAAATTACAAACTTCAGAAGACTTTTTAAACCTCAAATGCACTACAAGTTTTACATGTCCTGCATTGCAGTAAAGTTCTCCTGCAACAGGGTGATCAAATTAAGATCCTATATCTGTAGTCAAGCAAGAGCTGAGATTTATACAGATTTATACAGATTTATACAGCGTATGACTCATTTTACCAGAAGTTCCAACCTTCCCCATATTCACCAGCATGGGGTCTGTGTGTTTATAGAATTCTCAGTGGGAAAAGCATCTGGCTCCATCATAGCTCCTGCTCTGGTCTGCTCTGCCCTGGTCTCTCTGCTGTTAGTTTTACTATGCTGGCTGTCTCAGCCTCGCTGGCCTCACCGTACAGTATCCTGGCACCTGTCCTAGGGTTTTAACTGCTCTAGCTGCCTGGCCTGCTCCTTGCAGCCTCCTAGTTTTACTGTGTCTCTACATCAACATGAGATAGACCAACAGTATGAGCCCACAGTCTCAGACAGGCTTTACTGGCAGGTCAGGGGAAGGTGAGGATTGGCACCAAGCCAGTGGAGGAGAGGGGTTGTGTTTAGTTTGGCTGATCATCAGAGAGAGAGGATGGGATGACTGTGACTGTGTGTGTATGGGATGCCCAAGGACACTAAGATATCCTGCCTAAATGACTACCGACCCGTAGCGCTGACATATGTAGCCATGAAGTGCTTTGAAAGGCTGGTCATGGCTCACATCAACACCATTATCCCAGAAACCCTAGACCCACTCCAATTTGCATACCGCCCCAACAGATCCACAGATGATGCAATCTCTATTGCACTCCACACTGCCCTTTTCCACCTGGACAAGAGGAAAACCTACGTGAGAATGCTATTCATTGACTACAGCTCAGCTTTCAACACCATAGTGCCCTCAAAGCTGATCACTAAGCTAAGGATCCTGTGACTAAACACCTCTCTCTGCAACTGGATCCTGGACTTCCTGATAGACCGCCCCCAGGTGGTAAGGGTAGGTAACAACACATCTGCCACACTGATCCTCAACACGGGAGCCCCTCAGGGGTGCGTGCTCAGTCCCCTCCTGTACTCCCTGTTCACCCATGACTGCATGGCCAGGCATGACACCAACACCATCATTAAGTTTGCCGACGACACAACAGTTGTAGGCCTGATCACCGACAACGATGAGACAGCCTATAGAGAGGAGGTCAGAGACCTGGCCGTGTGGTGCCAGGATAACAACCTCTCCCTCAACGTGACCAAGACAAAGGCGATGATTGTGGACTACAGGAAAAAAAAGAGGACTGAGCACGCCCTCATTCTCATCGGGGCTGTAGTGGAACAGGTTGAGAACTTAAAGTTCCTTGGTGTCCACATCACCAACAAACTATCATGGTCCAAACACACCAAGACAGTCGTGAAGAGGGCATGACAAAGCCTATTCCCCCTCAGGAGACTGAAAATATTTGGCATGGGTCCTCAGATCCTCAAAAAGTTCTACAGCTGCACCATCGAAAGCATCCTGACTGGTTGCATCACCGCCTGGTATGGCAACTGCTCGGCCTCTGACCGCAAGGCACTACAGAGGGTAGTGCGTACGGCCCAGTACATCACTGGGGCCAAGCTTCCTGCCATCCAGGACCACTATACCAGGCGATGTCAGAGGAAGACCCTCAAAATTGTCAAAGACTCCTGCCACCCTAGTCATAGCCTGTTATCTCTGCTACCGCATGGCAAGCGGTACCGGAGCGCCAAGTCTAGGTCCAAAAGGCTTCTCAACAGCTTCTACCCCCAAGCCATAAGACTCCTGAACAGCTAATCATGGCTACCCGGACTATTTGCACTGCCCCCCCACCTCCACCCCATATTTTTACGCTGCTGCTACTCTGTTAATGATTTATGCATAGTCACTTTAACTCTACCCAGTTTACATACACCTTAGCCAAATTCATTTAAACTCAGTTTTTCACAATTCCTGACATTTAATCCTAGTAAAAAATCCCTGTCTTAGGTCAGTAAGGATCACCACTTAATTTTAAGAATGTGAAATAATAGTAGAGAGATTTATTTCAGCTTTTGTTTCTTTCATCACATTCCCAGTGGGTCAGAAGTTTACATACACTCAATTAGTATTTGATAGCATTGCCTTTCAATTGTTTAACTTGGGTCAAATGTTTCAGGTAGCCTCCACAAGCTTCCCACAATAAGTTGGGTGAATTTTGGCCCATCCCTCCTGACAGAGCTGGTGTAACTGAGTCAGGTTTGTAGGCCTCCTTGCTCGCACACTCTTTTTCAGTTCTGCCCACAAATGTTCTATAGGATTGAGGTCAGGGCTTTGTGCTGGCCACTCCAACACCTTGACTTTTTTGTCCTTAAGCCATTTTGCCACAACTTTGGAAGTATGCTTGGGGTCATTGTCCATTTGGAAGACCCATTTGCGACCAAGCTTTAACTTCCTGTCTGATGTCTTGAGATGTTGCTTCAATATATCCACATAATGTCCCTTCCTCATTGTCACGCCCTGATTCAGGGGACTCGTATATGTTGACCAAGCCAGTGGTGCGTGTGTCCAGTCCGGCACGGCCCGTGCCTGTTCCACCGGTGCCCGGTTCGGCACCGGTCAGCTGCTCTACTCCGGAGCCAGAGCAGTCCGCTCCACCGGTGCCCAGTTCAGCTCCGGTCAGCGGCTCCACTCCGGAGCCAGAGCAGTCCGCTCCACCGGTGCCTGATCCAGCTCCGGTCAGCTGCTCCACTCCGGAGCCAGAGCAGTCCCTCCACCGGGGTCAAGTCCAGATCCGGTCAGCGGCTCCACTCCGGAGCCAGAGCAGTCCGCTCCACCGGTGCCTGATCCAGCTCCGGTCAGCGGCTCCACTCCGGAGCCAGAGCAGTCCGCTCCACCGGGGTCCAGTCCAGATCCGGTCAGCGGCTCCACTCCGGAGCCAGAGCAGTCCAATCCACCGGTGCCCAATCCAGCTCCGGTCAGCGGCTCGAGTCCAGAGCCTGAGCAGTCCGCTCCACCGTTGCCTGGTCCAGCTCCGGTCAGCGGCTCCAGTCCAGACCCAGACGTCAGCCCCTCTCCAGGTTTGGGGTCTCCCACACCAGGGTCCAAACAGGGCTTGGAGTATAGTTAGAGGAAGGAGAGGGGAAGCAACGCGCCGAGGTCTAGACCAGACCAGGGGCGCAACAGGGAGGCGAAGAGTGAGAGGTCGTCACGCCCTGAGCCGGATCCGCCTCCGAGGCGGAATGCCCACCCGGCCCCTACCCTGTTATGTTTATGTTGCGTGGTCGGAGTCCGCACCTTTGGGGGGGGGGGGGGGGTACTGTCACACCCTGACTCAGTGGACTCGTATATGTTGAGTCAGGGTGTGTAGTTTCTATGTTGTGTATTTCTATGTTGTAGTTCTAGTATGTCTAGATCTATGTTGGCTGGTGTGGTTTCCAATCAGAGGCAGCTGTCACTCGTTGTCTCTGATTGGGGACCATACTTAGGCAGCCTATTGGCACTAGTGGGTTGTGGGATCTTGTTCCGTGTAAGGTATGTTGTTTGTGTCTACCTTGGACTTCACGTTTTGTTTAGTTTGTTGTTTTGTCGTTGTGTTTATTCGGTATAATAAACATGTACGCATATCACACTGCGCCTTGGTCTGACCCGTTCATCAACGATCGTGACACTCATGATGCCATCTATTTTGTGAAGTACACCAGTCCCTCCTAATAATGGTCATTATGGCCAAACAGTTCTATTTTTGTTTCATCAGACCAGAGGACATTTCTCCAAAAAGTACGATCTGTCCCCATGTGCAGTTGCAAACCGTAGTCTGGCTTTTTTATGGCGGTTTTGGAGCAGTGGCTTCTTCCTTGCTGAGCAGCCTTTCAGGTTATGTCGATATAGGACTCATTTTACTGTGGATATAGATACTTTTGTACCTGTTTCCTCCAGCATCTTCACAGGGTCCTTTGCTGTTGTTCTGGGATTGATTTGCACTTTTCGCACCAAAGTACATTCATCTCTCCTTCCTGAGCGGTATGGCGGCTGCGTGGTCACATGGTGTTTATACTTGCGTACTATTGTTTGTTCAGATGAACGTGGTACCTTCAGGCATTTGGAAATTGCTCCCAAGGATGAACCAGACTTGTGGAGGTCTACAATTTTTTTTCTGAGGTCTTGGGTGATTTCTTTTGATTTTCCCATGATGTCAAGCAAAGAGGCACTGAGTTTGAAGGTAGGCCTTGAAATACATCTTCAGGTACACCTCCAATTGACTGAAATGATGTCAATTAGCCTATCAGAAGCTTCTAAAGCCATGACATCATTTTCTGGAATTTTCCAAGCTGTTTAAAGGCACAGTCAACTTAGTGTATGTAAACTTCTGACCCACTGGAATTGTGATACAATGAATTATAAGTGAAATAATCTGTCTGTAAACAATTGTTGGAAAAATTACTTGTGTCATGCACAAAGTAGATGTCCTAACCGACTTGCCAAAACTATAGTTTGTTGACAATACATTTGTGGAGTGGTTGAAAAACAAGTTTTAATGACTCCAACCTAAGGATATGTAAACTTCCGACTTCAATTGTACATATTACCTCAACTACCTCAACTAACCGGTGCCCCCGCACATTGACTCTGCACCGGTACCCCCCTGTATATAGCCTCCCTACTGTTATTTTATTTTACTTCTGCTCTTTTTTTCTCAACACTTTTTTGTTGTTTTATTTTCCTTTTTTTTTATAAAAAAAAAAAATGCATTTTTGGTAAAGGGCTGTAAGTAAGCATTTCACGGTAATGTCTACACCTGTTGTATTCGGCGCATGTGGCAAATTTGATTTGACTGTGACTGTGTGTGTATGGGATGACTGTGACTGTGTGTATGGGATGGCTGTGACTGTGTGTGAATGGGATGACTGTGACTGTGTGTGTATAGGATGACTGTGATTGTATGTGTATGGGATGTGTTCAGTTCATAGGAACTGACCCCCTGTATATAGCCTCCCTACTGTTATTTTATTTTACTGCTGCTCTTTAATTATTTGTTATTTTTAGAAAAGCCATATCTCAGACTGCCCATCTTCATCTTTTATTTTTATTGGCCAGTCTGAGATATGGCTTTTTCTTTGCAACTCTGCCTAGAAGGTCAGCATCCCGGAGTCGCCTCTTCACTGTTGACGTTGAGACTGGTGTTTTGAGGGTACTATTTAATGAAGTTGCCAGATGAGGACCTGTGAGGCGTCTGTTTCTCAATCTAGACACTCTAATGTATTTGTCCTCTTGCTCAGTTGTGCACCGGGGCCTCCCACTCCTCTTTCTATTCTGGTTAGAGCCAGTTTGCGCTGTTCTGTGATGGGAGTAGTACACAGCGTTGTACGAGATCTTCAGTTTCTTGGAAATTTCTAGCATGGAATAGCCTTCATTTCTCAGAACAAGAATAGACTGACGAGTTTCAGAAAAGTGCCATTGGAACACAGGACTGATGGTTGCTGATAATGGGCCTCTGTACGCCTATGTAGATATTCCATAAAAAATCAGCCGTTTCCAGCTACAATAGCCATTTACAACATTAACAATGTCTACAGTGTATTTCTGATCAATTTTATGTTATTTTAATGGACAAAAAAATTGCTTTTCTTTAGAAAACAAGGACATTTCTAAGTGACCCCAAACTTTTGAACGGTAGTGTACATTACATATAAAACAGTACATCATATAACATTATTACACCACTACCTATCTACAATACAAAATGTTTAATACCCCCATACAACAATATCACAATGTGTGCGTATGCATGTGTCTATACCTGTGTGTGTGTCTCTTCACAGTCCCCGTTGTTCCATAAGGTGTATCTTTACCTGTTTGTTATATCTGATTCTACTGCTTGCATCAGTTACCTGATGTGGAATAGAGTTCCATGTAGTCATGGCTCTATGTAGTACTGTATGCCTCCCATAGTCTGTTCTGGACTTGGGGACTGTGAAGAGACCTCTGGTGGCATGTCTTGTGGGGTATGCATGATGTCCGAGCTGTGTGCCAGTATTCCAAACAGACAGCTCGTACATTCAGCTTGTCAACACCTCTTACAAAAACAAGCAGTGATGAAGTCAATCTTTCTTCCACTCTAAGCCAGGAGAGACTCACATGCATGTCATTAATGTTAGCTCTCCGTGTTCTCTTTTAAGGGCCAGCCGTGCTGTCCTGTTCTGAGCCAACTGCAATTTTCCCAAGTCCCTCTTTGTGGCACCTGACCACACTACTGAACAGTAGTCTAGGTGCGACAAAGCAAGGGCCTGTAGGACCTGCCTTGTTGATAGTGTTGTTAAGAAGGCAGAGCAGCGCTAATGTTGTATCAATATGCTTTGACCATGACAGTTTACAATCCAGGGTTACTCCAAGCAGTTTAGTCACCTCAACTTGCTCAATTTCCACATTATTCATTACAAGATGTAGTTGAGGTTTAGGGTTTAGTGAATGATTTGACCCAAATACAATGCTTTTAGTTTTGGAAATATTTAGAACTAACTTATTCCTTGCCACCCATTCCGAAACTAACTGCAACTCTTTGTTAAGTGTTGCAGTTTTTTAAGTTGCTGTAGTAGCTGATGTGTATAGTGTTGAGTCATCTGCATACATAGACACACTGGCTTTACTCAAAGCCAGTGGCATGCCGTTAGTAAAGATGGAAAAAAGTAGGGGGCCTAGACAGCTGCCCTGGGGAATTCCTGATTCTACCTGTATTAAGTTTGAGAGGCTTCCATTAAAGAACACCCTCTGTGTTCTGTTAGACAAGTAACTCTTTATCCACATTATAACAGGGGGTGTAAAGCCATAACACATATGTTTTTCCAGCAACAGACTATGATCGATAATGTCAAAAGCCTCACTGAAGTCTAACAAAACAGCCCCCACAATCTTTTTATCATCAATTTCTCTCAGCCAATCATCAGTCATTTGTGTAAGTGCTGTGCTTGTTGAATGTCCTTCTCTATAAGCATGCTGAATGTTTGTTGTCAATTTGTTTACTGTAAAATAGCATTGTCTCTTGTTAAACACATTTTTTTCCAATAGTTTACTAAGGGTTGGTAACCAGGCTGATTGGTTGGCTATTTGTGCCAGTAAAGGGGGCTTTACTATTCTTAGGTAGCGGAATGACTTTTGCTTCCCTCCAAGCCTTGGGGCACACACATTCTAGTAGGCTTAAATTGAAAATATGGCAAATAGGAGTGGCAATATCGTCCGCTATTATCCTCAGTAATTTACCATCCAAGTTAGCAGACCCCAGTGGCTTGTCATTGTTAATAGACAATAATACTTTTTTCACCTCTTCCACACTCACTTTACGGAATTCAAAATTACAATGCTTGTCTTTCATAATTTGGTCAGATATACTTGGATGTTTAGTGTCAGGAATTGTTGCTGGCATGTCATGCCTACATTTGCTTATCTTGCCAATTAAAAAAGTATTAAAGTAGTTTGCAATATCAGTTGGTTTTGTGATGAATGAGCCATCTGAGTCAATGAATGATGGAGCTGAGTTTGCCTTTTCTCCCAAAATGTCATTTAAGATGCTCCAAAGCTTTTTACTATCATTCATAATGTCATTTATCCACCTCGGGAGTGTGTGTGTGAATGCAGTGTGCGTGCAGTGTGTGTTGAGTATTCCGTGGAGATAGTTAGGGAGCAGTGCGGTGTAGTGACTGGTGAGTTACCCTCCTCTATGGAGCTATAACTCCAACACAGGGATGAGTTACCCTCCTCTATGGAGCTATAACTCCAACACATGGATGAGTTACCCTCCTCTATGGAGCTATAACTCCAACACAGGGATGAATTACCCTCCTCTATGGAGCTATAACTCCAACACAGGGATGAATTACCCTCCTCTATGGAGCTATAACTCCAACACAGGGATGAATTACCCTCCTCTATGGAGCTATAACTCCAATACAGGGATGAGTTACCCTCCTCTATGGAGCTATAACTCCAACACAGGGATGAATTACCCTCCTCTATGGAGCTATAACTCCAACACAGGGATGAATTACCCTCCTCTATGGAGCTATAACTCCAACACAGGGATGAATTACCCTCCTCTATGGAGCTATAACTCCAACACAGGGATGAATTACCCTCCTCTATGGAGCTATAACTCCAACACAGGGATGAATTACCCTCCTCTATGGAGCTATAACTCCAATACAGGGATGAGTTACCCTCCTCTATGGAGCTATAACTCCAACACAGGGATGAATTACCCTCCTCTATGGAGCTATAACTCCAACACAGGGATGAATTACCCTCCTCTATGGAGCTATAACTCCAACACAGGGATGAATTACCCTCCTCTATGGAGCTATAACTCCAACACAGGGATGAGTTACCCTCCTCTATGGAGCTATAACTCCAACACAGGGATGAGTTACCCTCCTCTAGGGAGCTATAACTCCAACGCAGGGATGAGTTACCCTTCTCTATGGAGCTATAACGCCAATACAGGGATGAGTTACCCTCCTCTATGGAGCTATAACTCCAACGCAGGGATGAGTTACCCTTCTCTATGGAGCTATAACTCCAACGCAGGGATGAGTTACCCTTCTCTATGGAGCTATAACTCCAACACAGGAAGAAGGAACATGGATAGAGCACACAGCTGCTGTGTCCAAACTCTGTTCCTGAGAGCTGGGATATCACACAGCTGCCACTGACTCAAATGGCACTCTATTCCCTATATGGTGCACTACTTTTAACCAGAGCTGTATGGGCCCTGATAAAGTGCCATTTGGGATGCAGCCTGGATGCAGCCTGTCCCGTCTCACTGAGAGGACAGATATAAGGGATACTGTATATAGGATCATGATTATACTGTGCATTCGGAAAGTATTCAGACCCCTTGACTTTTCCACATTTTGTTACGTTACAGCCTTATTCTAAAATGGACTAAATTGTTTTTTCCCTCATCAATCTACACACAATACCCCATAATTTTTTAAATAACAAAAATAAATGCACTCACTAACTGTAAGTCGCTCTGGATAAGAGCGTTTGCTAAATGACTAAAATGTAAATGTAAAGCAAAAACAAGTTTAGAAATGTTTGCACATTTATTTAAAAAAATGGAAATATCACATTTACATAAGTATTCAGACCCTTTACTCAGTACTTTGTTGAAGCACCTTTGTCAGCGATTACAGCCTCGAGCCTTCTTGGGTATGACACTACAAGCTTGGCACACATGTATTTGGGGAGTTTCTCCCATTCTTCTCTGCAGATCCTCTTAAGCTCTGTCAGGTTGGATGGGGAGCGTCGCTGCACAGCTATTTCAGGTCTCTCCAGAGATGTTCGATCGGGTTCAAGTCCGTGCTCTGGCTGGGCCACTCAAGGACATTCAGAGACTTGTCCCGAAGCCACTTCTGCATTGTCTTGGCTGTGTGCTTAGGGTCATTGTCCTGTTGGAAGGTGAACCTTCGCCCCAGTCTGAGGTCCTGAGCGCTTTGGAGCAGGTTTTCATCAAGGATCTCTCTGTACTTTGCTCCATTCATCTTTCCCTCGATCCTGACTAGTGTCCCAGTTCCTGACGCTGAAAAACATCCCCACAGCATGATGCTGCCACCACCATGCTTCACCGTAGGGATGGTGCCAGGTTTCCACCAGACGTGATGCTTGGCATTCAGGCCAAAGAGTTCAATCTTGGTTTCATCAGACCAGATCATCTTGTTTCTCATGGTCTGAGTCCTTTAGGTGCCTTTTGGGAAACCAAGCGGGCTGTCATGTGCCTTTTACTGAGGAGTGGCTTCCGTCTGGCCACTCTACCATAACGGCCTGATTGGTGGAGTGCTGCAGAGATGGTTGTCCTTCTGGAAGGTTCTCCCATCTCCACAGAGGAACTCTGGAGCTCTGTCAGAGTGACCATCGGGTTCTTGGTCACCTCCCTGACCAAGGCCCTTCTCCCCCGATTGCTCAGTTTGGCCGGGCGGCCAGCTCTAGGAAGAGTCTTGGTGGTTCCAAACATCTTCCATTTAAGAATGATGGAGGCCACTGTGTTCTTGGAGACCTTCAATGCTGCAGAATTATTTTGATACCCTTCCCCAGGTCTGTGCCTCGACACAATCCTGTCTCGGAGCTCTCTGACAATTCCTTCAACCTCATGCCTTGGTTTTTGCTCTGACATACACTGTCAACTGTGGGACCTTATATAGACAGATGTGTGCCTTTCCAAATCATGTCCAATCAATTGAATTTACCACAGGTGGACTCCAATCAATTTGTATAAACATCACAAGGATGATCAATGGAAACAAGATGCACCTGAGCACAAATTCGAGTCTCATAGCAAAGGGTCTGAATACTTATGTAAAGTTTTTTTATTTGTAATAGATGTGCACAAATTTCTAAAAACCTGTTTAATCAATTTTAGAATAAGGCTGTAACGTACCAACATTTGTAAAAAGTCAAGGGGTCTGAATACTTTCCAAATGCACTGTATAGAACACCCCCAATGAACATACTTTTCTGCCAACACACACACACACACACACACACACATCCAACCGTTTTATCTAATCCATAGTTTACAATCCCCATATGCCCCTTTTAACCCCAGCCTAAACCTACAACTTCTTCCCTGACTTTCCATTGATGACTTTTGGCTTAAACATTGTGTCTATGTTTCCTCCAGGTCCTCCTGGAAAGCGTGGAAGGATGGGAAGAAGAGGTGATCCCGGTAAGTGTCACATCTCTGTCTTTAACTGTCTTTTAGTGCTGTCGCCATCCCCACATCCTTCTCTTTCCTCTACATACTCTCTCTCCTCTTACTTCCTCTTCCCATCACATCTCTCCACCACTCCTCATCATCTCTCCTCCTCCCCCCCTTTCTCTCTCTCTCGCTCTCTCTCTCTCACTCATCTCACTCATCTCTCTGTCTTTCTCTCTCTCATCTCTCTTTCTTTCTCTCTTTCTCTCTCTCTCCATCTTTCATCTCTCTCTCATCACTCTCTCTCTCCATCTTGCTTTCTCTCCCCCAAAGGCATGCATGATGTGGTAGTGAGCTAGGACAGTCAGTGAACCGTGACTCAGAACAGTCAGTGATAGAATACAGCAGGTCTTTCTCCCTGTCCCTCCTATCCACTCCAACCTAACGCTAACATTGGCCACATGGTCATATGAATGTTGCCCATGTGTCAGCGGTGCAGCCTGGGCAGTAGCAGCTGCCCTAGCAGTAGGAAGAAGTTAATGACATTCTGCCTTGCCAACATCACGGCCCTCCCTCCTCCTTTAGTGTGTTAGGGTTTCTCTTAAACCACAAAACACTTATTGGGATCAGTAATAATACACAGATCTGCTTCAGGGTGAAACCACCAGTGCCTTGTAATCCTTTAGTGTAGAAATCATCAATAAGCCTCAGTCTCTGTGACTGGGTCATCCAACAAACATTTTCAGATTAAAGAGATATGTTGTTGAGTCTGTAGTGTAAGAATACTAGAAGGTATTATCACATACTGTTGTTCCTCTACAGCAGGGGTGTCAAACTCATTCCATGGAGCGCCGAGTGTCGGCTGGTTGTTGTTATTTCCTTTTATATTTGTGTCCAATTAAGACCTAGACAACCAGGTGAGGGGAGTTCCTTACTAATCACTGACCTTAATTGATCAATCAAGTACAAGGGAGGAGAGAAAACCCACAGACACTTGGCCCAACCATGGAATGAGTTTGACACATTTGGGTCCCGAGGCAAAACCAGTTCAGTACCGCTGATCTAGAACTGGTTTTGCCTCGGGACCCAAACTGAATCAGGTTGTCTCATTCGCAACCCAATATTCGCACCTTGATTTTCTTTTGTGCCAAAATGCAATCTGGAAAACTATTTTTAATGCTATATTGATAGTAAATGTAGCTATTATATGATAAGGGAACAACATTCCCACCTTTTTCATTGTCAATAATACAATTTTGCCCATATTCTTGATGAAGAATGTTAATAAGCTCACTGGTTTGAGACTACTAAATCAACCAAATCCTCTAAATAGCGTTGCTAGTAACTCTATATTTAAAATACTGTGATTGAAGAAAGATAGTTCAGAGATGAAATTATTTTAAAATGTACAGTCGTGGTCAAACGTTTTGAGAATGACACAAATACTAATTTAAAAATAAGTCTGCTGCCTCAGTTTTGATGATGGCAATTTGCATATACTCCAGAATGTCATGAAGAGTGATCAGATGAATGAAGATGAAGTCCCTCTTTGCCATGAAAATGAACTTAATCCCAAAAAAACATTTCCACTGCATTTCAGCCCTGCCACAAAAGGACCAGCTGCCATCATGTCAGTGATTCTCTCGTTAACACAGGTGAGAGTGTTGACGAGGAAAAGGCTGGAGATCACTCTGTCATGCTGATTGAGTTAGAATAACAAACTGGAAGCTTTAAAAGGAGGGTGGTGCTTGAAATCATTGTTCTTCCTCTGTTAACCATGGTTACCTGCAAGGAAACAGTGCCGTCATCATTGCTTTGCACAAAAAGGGCTTCACAGGCAATGATATTGCTGCTACTAAGATTGCACCTAAATTAACTATTTATCGGATCATCAAGAACTTCAAGGAGAGAGGTTCAATTGTTGTGAAGAAGGCGTCAGGGCGCCCAAGAAAGTTCAGCAAGCGCCAGTACCGTCTCCTAAAGTTGATTCAACTGCGGGATCGGGGCACCACCAATGCAGAGCTTGCTCAGGAATGGCAGCAGGCAGGTGTGAGTGCATCTGCACGCACAGTGAGGCGAAGACTTTTGGAGGATGGCCTGGTGTCAAGAAGGGCAGCAAAGAAGCCACTTCCCTCCAGGAAAAACATCAGGGACAGACTGATATTTTGCAAAAGGTACAGGGATTGGACTGCTGAGGACTGGGGTAAAGTAATTTTCTCTGATGAATCCCCTTTCCGATTGTTTGGGGCATCCGGAAAACACCTTGTCCGGAGAAGACAAGGTGAGCGCTACCATCAGTCCTGTGTCATGCCAACAGTAAAGCATACTGAGACCATTCATGTGTGGGGTTGCTTCTCAGCCAAGGGAGTGGGCTCACTCACAATTTTGCCTAAGAAAACAGCCATGAATAAAGAATGGTACCAACACATCCTCCGAGAGCAACTTCTCCCAACCATCCAAGAACAGTTTGGTGACGTCCAATTCCTTTTCCAGCAAGATGGAGCACCTTGCCATAAGGCAAAAGTGATAACTAAGTGGCTCGGCGAACAAAACATCGACATTTAGAGTCCATGGCCAGGAAACTCACCAGACCTTAATCCCATTGAGAACTTGTGGTCGATCCTCAAGAGGCGGGTAGACAAACAAAAACCCACAAATTCTGACAAACTCCAAGCATTGATTATGCAAGAATGGGCTGCCATCAGTCAGGATGTGGCCCAGAAGTTAATTGACAGCATGCCAGGGCGGATTGCAGAGGTCTTGAAAAAGAAGGGTCAACACTGCAAATATTGACTCTTTGCATAAACTTAATGTAATTGTCAATAAAAGCCTTTGACACTTATGGAATGCTTGTAATTATACTTCAGTATACCATAGTAACATCTGACAAAAATATCTCATAACACTGAAGCAGCGAACTTTGTGAAGACCAATACTTGTGTCATTCGCAAAACGTTTCACCACGGCTGTAGGCTCATTATCATTTCTACACACTTTCTACCTGGTTTTAGTTGTTTAAGTTTAGACTGGAGTAATTGTTTTACCCGCAACCTATTCAAAACCTCCAGTTGAGAATTGCTGCTCTAGAATGTGTCCCCACAGTCATGGATGAGGACCATGTTGACTCAGTCCAGGATCACTGACAACGTTACGAGAAATCAAGGCTGTTACTAGACAAACCTAGATCTTTTGGTGAGATATTGTCTAGTCTAAGTTGCATGTTCTCATGTAGATGGTACTACTAGTACATGGCAATGGGGTGACAAAAGGCTCTGTATACCTTGAATGATACTTGTGACCAAGTGTCTTCCATGCCTTCACCACATGCTGTCATGGTTCACCCAAATGTCACTGTGTTCCCATTGTTATCTAAATATAACCAGAATGGTTGTGTGGTGTTTGGTGTCACTGTGTCCCCACCACTATGTAAATATAGCCAGAATGGTTGTGTAGTGTTTGGTGTCACTGTGTTCCCACCACTATGTAAATATAGCCAGAATGGTTGTGTAGTGTTTGGTGTCACTGTGTTCCCACCACTATGTAAATATAGCCAGAATGGTTGTGTAGTGTTTGGTGTCACTGTGTTCCCATCGTTATCTAAATATAGCCAGAATGGTTGTGTAGTGTTTGGACATCCACATTCATCATAACCTTCTCTAGGTCTTCCCTGTCTCATATTGTCTTGTATTTATTCTCCATATCTACCATCTGACTGCTGCTTGATCTGGCCAGATTGGAGCTGAAAGTCCTCTGTGCTCTCTCCTGCTCTGCTCATCAGTTTCCCTTCATCGAGACAGCTAAATGACTATGTTTTGCATCAGGGCCCTAAGTCGTTCCAGTCGCGTGGTGTTCTCAGGACGGAGTTCAAAGACAGACCGATGGAGCGTTTTGTATTCATGTGGAGATGCTAGTTCTTGTTGTCCCAGGACTGGGGCGTTGTGTGGTTCTGTTTAGATCTGCCTCTGCCTCGAAAGTGGTTTTATTTCCTATCTATAATGATGCAGCCTGGCTGGTATGTTTTGTGTTGTCGGGGTGGCATGGCCTGACTCTAGCTGTCTGCACCTTGGCCTGACTCTAGCTGTCTGCACCTTGGCCTGACTCTAGCTGTCTGCACCTTGGCCTGACTCTAGCTGTCTGCACCATGGCCTGACTCTAGCTGTCTGCACCATGGCCTGACTCTAGCTGTCTGCACCATGGCCTGACTCTAGCTGTCTGCACCTTGGCCTGACTCTAGCTGTCTGCACCTTGGCCTGACTCTAGCTGTCTGCACCATGGCCTGACTCTAGCTGTCTGCACCATGGCCTGACTCTAGCTGTCTGCACCATGGCCTGACTCTAGCTGTCTGCACCTTGGCCTGACTCTAGCTGTCTGCACCATGGCCTGACTCTAGCTGTCTGCACCATGGCCTGACTCTAGCTGTCTGCACCATGGCCTGACTCTAGCTGTCTGTAGTATATGGGCAGGGCTGTGGCCACTGACTGGTGTGATTGTTTACCTAGCTGTTTACAGGAGGTTGTTGTCCTAGTGTCTACAGGAGGTTGTTGTCCTAGTGTCTAGAGCAGGTTGTTGTCCTAGTGTCTACAGGAGGTTGTTGTCCTAGTGTCTACAGGAGGTTGTTGTCCTAGTGTCTACAGGAGGTTGTTGTCCTAGTGTCTACAGGAGGTTGTTGTCCTAGTGTCTACAGGAGGTTGTTGTCCTAGTGTCTACAGGAGGTTGTTGTCCTAGTGTCTACAGGAGGTTGTTGTCCTAGTGTCTACAGGAGGTTGTTGTCCTAGTGTCTACAGGAGGTTGTTGTCCTCGTGTCTACAGGAGGTTGTTGTCCTAGTGTCTACAGGAGGTTGTTGTCCTTGTGTCTAGACACACATAAACCAAATTGACTTTCATGACTCATAAACTACAACACCTTTCTCCTCTCATGTCTGTTCACTTCATTACTCTCCCTTTCTCAATTCAATTCAAAACGCTTTATTAGCATGGAAAGTTTTACCACATACATTGCCAAAGCAAACAAGTAACATACCAAATCAGTTATGACGCAGATAGATAAGTTAGATAATTAGATAATTTATAGATAATTTCTCCCTCTCCTCCATCTCCTACCTCCCTCTTACGTCCCTTCACCTCTCTCTCTCTCTCTCTCTCTCCTTCTCACTTCTACCCTCTCCTCTCATCTCTCTGTCTTGTCTGTACCACCACTTCTCTACCACTCCACCTCCCACCTCCATCTCCCCCTCTCCCTCTTTCTTTCACCTCTCCATCAGCTCAGATCACTACACAGATTCTGATCATGTTCACTTGTTTAGTTGTGTGTATTCATACAGTAATAACTAATAATACCCTCACTACTCCACAAGTGTCTGTTTCTACTCAGGCTAGACTAGTGTTTCCCAAACTCGGTCCTCGGGACCCCAAGGGGTGCACATTTTGGTTTATGCACTACACAGCTGATTCAAATAAGAAACTCATCATCAAGCTTTGATGATTTGAATCAGCTGTGTAGTGCTAGGATGGAGTTTGGGAAACGCTGGCCTAGAACCATTGTGATGTCTATTACTGCAACCATTGTTGTTTGGTTGATTGTTGTTGTTGTATTACTGGCATGTTGTTATTTTCGTTGTTGGGGCCCCACACTGCATGAAAGCGTGCCATTAGTTATTATTATAGAGACATCAGAAAGAACCGTTTCATGATTGGTTAGATTCCAATAAACAACATTAGTCACAAACCAAAGGCTGGATGTAATCTTAATGATCAACTGGTCCTCTGTGTTTCCTCTTCATCAGTTTAATCAGGACGGTTGGTTTTAGACTGGAGTGGAGAGTCCTCCAACAGTCCATGTTATGAGTTAAGAGAGATGAGAGAGGGAGGGAGAGAGAGAGAGAGGGGGAGAGAGAAAGGGAGAGTGAAAGGGAGAGGGAGAGAGAAAGGAAGAGAGAGAGAGAGAGAGAACTTACACTACCGGTCAAAAGTTTTAGAACACCTACTCATTCAAGGGTTTTTCTTTATTTTTTACTATTTTCTACATTGTAGAATAATAGTGAAGACATCAAAACTATGAAATAACACATATGGAATCATGTAGTAACCAAAAAAGTGTTAAACAAATCAAAATATATTTTATATTTGAGATTTTTCAAATTAGCCACCCTTTACCTTGATGACAGCTTTGCACACACTTGGTTTTCTCTCAACCAGCTTCATGAGGTAGTCACCTGGAATGCATTTCAATTACAAGTACTCCTGAGTGGCGCAGTGGTCTAAGGCACTGCATCGCAGTGCTAACTGTGCCACTAGAGATCCTGGTTCGAATCCAGGCTCTGTCGCCGCCGGCCGCGACCGGGAGACTCATGGGCGGCGCACAATTGGCCCAGGGTAGGGGAGGGAATGGCCGGCAGGGATGTAGCTTAGTTGATAGAGCATGGCGTTTGCAACGCCAGGGTTGTGGGTTCGATTCCCACGGGGGGCCAGTATAAAAAAAATATGTATTCACTAACTGTAAGTCGCTCTGGATAAGAGCGTCTGCTAAATGACTAAAATGTAAATGTAATTAACAGGTGTGCCTTCTTAAAAGTTAATTTGTGGAATTTATTTCCTTCTTAATGTGTTTGAGCCAATCAGTTGTGTTGTGACAAGGTAGAAGATAGCCCTATTTGGTAAAATACCAAGTCCATATTATGGCAAGAACAGCTCAAATAAGCAAAGAGACATTTTTTTTATTTCACCTTTATTTAACCAGGTAAGCCAGTTGAGAACAAGTTCTCATTTACAACTGCGACCTGGCCAAGATAAAGCAAAGCGGTGCGATAAAAACAACAACACAGAGTTACATATGGGGTAAAAAACATAAAGTCAAAAATACAACAGAAAATATATATACAGTGTGTGCGAATGTAGCAAGTTATGGGGGTCAGGCAATAAATAGGCCATAGTGCAAAATAATTACAATTAGTATTAACACTGGAATGATAGATAGTGCAAGAGATGATGTGCAAATAGAGATACTGGGGTGCAAATTAGCAAAATAAATAACAATATTGGGATGAGGTAGTTGAGTGAGCTAATTTCAGATGGGCTGTGTACAGGTGCAGTGATCGGTTAGGTGCTCTGACAACTGATGCTTAAAGTTAGTGAGGGGGATAAGAGTCTCCAGCTTCAGAGATTTTTGCAGTTCGTTCCAGTCATTGGCAGCAGAGAACTGAAAGGAATGGCGGTCAAAGGAGGTGTTGGCTTTGGGGATGACCAGTGAGATATACCTGCTGGAGCGCATACTACGGGTGGGTGTTGCTATGGTGACCAATGAGCTAAGATAAAGCGGAGATTTGCCTAGCAGTGATTTATAGATGGCCTGGAGCCAGTGGGTTTGGCGACAAATATGTAGTGAGGACCAGCCAACAAGAGTGTACAGGTCACAGTGGTGGGTAGTATATGGGGCTTTGGTGACAAAACGGATGGCACTGTGATAGACTACATCCAATTTGCTGAGTAGAGTGTTGGAGGCTATTTTGTAAATGACATCACCGAAGTCAAGGATCGGTAGGATAGTCAGTTTTATGAGGGCATGTTTGGCAGCATGAGTGAAGGAGGCTTTGTTGCAAAATAGGAAGCCGATTCTAGATTTAACTTTGGATTGGAGATGCTTAATGGGAGTCTGAAAGGAGAATCTACAGTCTAACCAGACACCTAGGTATTTGTAGTTGTCCACATACTCTAGGTCAGACCCGTCGAGAGTAGTGATTCTAGTCGGCTGTGTGGGTGCCAGCAGCGTTCGATTGAAGAGCATGCATTTAGTTTTACTAGTGTTTCAGAGCAGTTGGAGGCCACAGAAGGAGTGTTGTATGGCATTGAAGCTCGTTTGGAGGTTTGTTAACACAGTGTCCAATGAAGGGCCAGATGTATACAAAATGGTGTCGTCTGCGTAGAGGTGTATCTGAGAGTCACCAGCAGCAAGAGCGACATCATTGATATACACGGAGAAAAGAGTCAGCACAAGAATTGAACCCTGTGGCACCCCCATAGAGACTGCCATAGGTCCAGACAACAGGCCCTCCGATTTGACACATTGAAGTCTATCTGAGAAGTAGTTGGTGAACCAGGCGAGGCAGTCATTTTAGAAACCAAGGCTATTTAGTCTGCCAAAAAGAATGCGGTGGCTGACAGAGTCGAAAGCCTTGGCCAGGTCAATGAAGATGGCTACACAGTACTGTCTATTATCGATTGCGGTTATAATATTGTTTAGGACCTTGAGCGTGGCTGAGGTGCACCCATGACCAGCTCGCATGTTGCAGCGGAGGGTGCAGAGCTGGTGGCCGGGGTAGTGGTAGCCAGGTGGAAAGCATAGGTGTGTAATGCAAGTAGCCTGCTGAATCTTTCACAGCTGCGCCAGCCGTAGCAAAATGCTTGTTGAAATTCTCGATTATTGTAGATTTATCGGTGGTGATAGTGTTTCCTAGCCTCAGTGCAGTGGGCAGCTGGGAGGAGGTGCTCTTATTCTCCATGGACTTTACAGTGTCCCAAAACCCTTTGGAGTTAGTGCTACAGGATGCACATTTCTGTTTGAAAAAGCTAGCCTTTGCTTTCCTAACTGCTTGTGTATATTGGTTCCTAACTTCCCTGAAAAGTTGCATATCGCGGGGGCTATTCGATGCTAATGCATTACGCCACAGGATGTTTTTGTGCTGGTCAAGGGCAGTCAAGTTTGAGGAGAACCAGGGGCCATATCTGTTCTTAGTTCTGAATTTTTTGAATGGGGCATGCTTATTTAAGACTGAGAGGAAAGCACTCTTAAAGAACAACCAGGCATCCTCTACTGACAGAATGAGATCGATATCCATCCAGGATACCTGGGCCAGGTCAATTAGGAAGGGCTGCTCGCTAAAGTGTTTTAGGGAGCGTTTGACAGTGATGAGGGGTGGTCGTTCTTGACAGTCCATCATTACTTTAAGACATGAAGGTTAGTCAAGATGGAACATTTCAAGAACTTTGAAAGTTTCTTCAAGTGCAGTCGCAGAAACCATCAAGCGCTATGATGAAACTGGCTCTCATGAGGACCGCCACAGGAATGGAAGACCCAGAGTTACCTCTGCTGCAGAGGATAAGTTCATTAGAGTTAAAGGACACCAATAAGAAGAAGAGACTTGCTTGGGCCAAGAAACATGAGCAATGGACAGTAGACCGGTGGAAATGTGTCCTTTGGTCTGGAGTCCAAATTTGAGATTTCTGGTTCCAACCGCCGTGTCTTTGTGAGACGCGGTGTGGGTAAACGGATGATCTCTGCATGTGTATTTCCCACCGTAAAGCATGGAGGAGGAGGTGTTATGGTGTGGGGGTGCTTTGCTGGTGACACTGTCTGTGATTTATTTAGAATTCAAGGCACACTTAACCAGCATGGCTACCACAGCATTCTGCAGCGATACGCCATCCCATCTGGTTTGGGCTTAGTGGGACTATCATTTGTTTTTCAACAGGACAATGACCCAACACACCTCCAGGCTGTGTAAGGGCTATTTTACCAAGAAGTAGAGTGATGGAGTGTTGCATCAGATGACCTGGCTTCCACAATCCCCCAACCTCAACCAAATTGAGATGGTTTGGGATGAGTCGGACGGCAGAGTGAAGGAAAAGTAGTCAACAAGTGCTCAGCATATGTGGGAACTCCTTTAAGACTGTTGGAAAAGCATTCCAGGTGAAGCTGGATGAGAGAATGCCAAGAGTGTGCAAAGCTGTCATCAAGGCAAAGGGTGGCTATTTGAAGAATCTCAAATATAAAATATATTTTGATTTGTTTCACACTTTTTTGGTTACTACATGATTACATATGTGTTATTTCATAGTTTTGATGTCTTCACTATAATTCTACAATGTAGAAAATAGTAAAAATAAAGAAAAACCCTTGAATGAGTAGGTGTTCTAAAACTTTTGACCGGTAGTGTATCTCTGAAGAAGAAAATTTCTCCTGATTATGGACAGTCAGGACAACAATGACAGAATGTATCTTTGCTGTGGAACAAAACTCTCTGAAGTTCTAGAGTTGAGCTTTGAGAGGATATCCCAGGCCCAGCCAGCTTCAAAACAATCTGGTACCTATCTGGGACATAGTGTCATTAAACTTCATCCTTTCCTTTCCCTTTCTATTTTCTCTCCATTTTAATACACCACTATTTCTCTGTAAAACACTGAATGACTTTTCACCCTAATGGAAAACACTGGCCATAACCAATAAGTCAACTCAGCATGTGTCTGTTTATCATAAGGCTACTACCACACACTCTATTGGCAATAACCTTAATGAGATATTTATATCATACATTTAATCCCCGATCTAAAAGACCACAGTACATACAGTACATTTTTCTTGTTGTGTGCAACTTTCTGAATATTTAATTGGCTTACAAACCAGAACATGTCATTACTCACATGTACAATACTAGGATTCATTGATTCATGTACAAAATGTTGAATGTATTAGACTGGTACTAATAATTGTTTTCTCTTTTCTCTCTCTCTCTCTCTCTCTTTCTCTCTGTCTTTCTGTCTGTCTGTCTCTTTGTTTGTTTGTTTTTGTATTGCAGGCGCTCCAGTAAGTACTTTGGTCATCTCATCCAGGAAGTATCACACACTCAGATACACACAGTGCCAGTAAAGTGACCACCTGGGGGAGTGTGTGTGTGTGTGTGTGTGTGTGTGTGTGTGTGTGTGTGTGTGTGTGTTGAGTATTCAGTGGAGATAGTTAGGGAGCAGTGCAGTGTAGTGACTGGTGAGTTACCTTCCTCTAGGGAGCTATAACTCCAACACATTGATGAGTTACCCTCCTCTATGGAGCTATAACTCCAACACAGGGATGAATTACCCTCCTCTATGGAGCTATAACTCCAACACAGGGATGAGTTACCTTCCTCTATGGAGCTATAACTCCAACACAGGGATGAGTTACCCTCCTCTATGGAGCTATAACTCCAACACATGGATGAGTTACCCTCCTCTATGGAGCTATAACTCCAACACAGGGATGAGTTACCCTCCTCTATGGAGCTATAACTCCAACACATGGATGAGTTACCCTCCTCTATGGAGCTATAACTCCAACACAGGGATGAATTACCTTCCTCTATGGAGCTATAACTCCAACACAGGGATGAATTACCCTCCTCTATGGAGCTATAACTCCAACACATGGATGAGTTACCCTCCTCTAGGGAGCTATAACTCCAACACAGGGATGAATTACCCTCCTCTAGGGAGCTATAACTCCAACACATGGATGAGTTACCCTCCTCTATGGAGCTATAACTCCAACACAGGGATGAATTACCCTCCTCTATGGAGCTATAACGCCAACACAGGGATGAGTTACCCTCCTCTATGGAGCTATAACTCCAACACAGGGATGAATTACCCTCCTCTATGGAGCTATAACTCCAACACAGGGATGAATTACCCTCCTCTATGGAGCTATAACTCCAACACAGGGATGAATTACCCTCCTCTATGGAGCTATAACGCCAACACAGGGATGAGTTACCCTCCTCTATGGAGCTATAACTCCAACACAGGGATGAATTACCCTCCTCTATGGAGCTATAACGCCAACACAGGGATGAGTTACCCTCCTCTATGGAGCTATAACTCCAACACAGGGATGAATTACCCTCCTCTATGGAGCTATAACTCCAACACATGGATGAGTTACCCTCCTCTATGGAGCTATAACTCCAACACATGGATGAGTTACCCTCCTCTAGGGAGCTATAACTCCAACACATGGATGAGTTACCCTCCTCTAGGGAGCTATAACTCCAACACATGGATGAGTTACCCTCCTCTAGGGAGCTATAACTCCAACACAGGGATGAGTTACCTTCCTCTATGGAGCTATAACTCCAACACATGGATGAGTTACCCTCCTCTATGGAGCTATAACTCCAACACAGGGATGAGTTACCCTCCTCTAGGGAGCTATAACTCCAACACAGGAAGAAGGAACATGGATAGAGCAGACTGCTGCTGTGTCCAAACTCTGTTCCTGGGAGCTGAGAGCTGGGATATCACACAGCTGCCACTGACTCAAATGGCACTCTATTCCCTATATGGTGCACTACTTTTAACCAGAGCTGTATGGGCCCTGATAAAGTGCCATTTGGGATGCAGCCTGGATGCAGCCTGTCCCGTCTCACTGAGAGGACAGATATAAGGGATACTGTATATAGGATCATGATTATACTGTGCATTCGGAAAGTATTCAGACCCCTTGACTTTTCCACATTTTGTTACGTTACAGCCTTATTCTAAAATTGATTAAATAGTTTTTTCCCTCATCAATCTATACACAATACCCCATAATGACAAAGCAAAAACAAGTTTAGAAATTTTTGCAAATTTATACAAATAAAAAACTGGAAATATCACATTTACATAAGTATTCAGACCCTTTACTCAGTACTTTGTTGAAGCACCTTTGGCAGCGATTACAGCCTTGAGTCTTCTTGGGTATGACGATACAAGCTTGGCACAACTGTATTTGGAGAGTTTCTCCCATTCTTCTCTGCAGAAACTCTCAAGCTCTGTCAGGTTGGATGGGGAGCGTCGCTGCACAGCTATTTTCAGGTCTCTCCAGAGATGTTCAATCGGGTTCATGTCCGGGCTCTGGCTGGGCCACTCAAGGACATTCAGAGACTTGTCCCGAAGCCAGTCCTGCGTTGTCTTGGCTGTGTGCTTAGGGTCGTTGTCCTGTTGGAAGGTGAACCTTCACCACAGTCTGAGGAACTCTGGAGCTCTGTCAGAGTGACCATCGGGTTCTTGGTCACCGCCCTGACCAAGGCCCTTCTCCCCTGATTGCTAAGTTTGGCTGGGCAACCAGTTCTAGGAAGAGTCTTGGTGGTTCCAAACTTCTTCCAATTAAGAATGATGGAGTCCACTGTGTTCTTGGGGACCTTCAATGCTGCAGGATTTTTTTGGTACCCTTCTCCAGATCTGTGCCTCGACACAATCCTGTCTCGGAGCTCTACGGACAATTCCTTCGACCTCATGGCTTAGTTTTTGCTCTGACATGCACTGTCAACTGTAGGACCTTATATAGACAGATGTGTGCCTTTCCAAATCATGTCCAATCAATTGAATTGACCACAGGTGGACTCCAATCAAGTTGTAGAAACATCTCAAGGATGATCAATGGAAACAGGATGCACCTGAGCTCAATTTCGAGTCTCATAGCAAAGGGTTTGAATACTTATGTAAAAAAAAAAAAAACTGTTTTTGCTTTGTCATTATGGGATATTGTGTGTAGATTGCTGAGGATTTTTATTTATTCAATCCATTTTAGAATAAGGCTGTAGCATAACAAAATGTGGAAAAAGTCAAGAGGTCTGAATACTTTCCGAATGCACTGTAGGAGTTCATTAAGGGGAATCACTGTGTACTTAACAGAACCACACTCATACAGTAGCTTGACTCCAGACATTGTGTTTGCATGTGTTACAGTATGATGTTGAATGTTGTGTTATTGCTGTGTTATTGGTAATCTTCTAACCAGTGTAATGTAGTGGTGGTGGTCATGTTCTAACCAGTGTAATGTAGTGGTGTTGGTCATGTTCTAACCAGTGTAATGTGGTGGTCATTTTCTAACCAGTGTAATGTGTTGGTCATGTTCGAACCAGTGTAATGTAGTGGTGTTGGTCATGTTCTAACCAGTGTAATGTGTTGGTCATGTTCTAACCAGTGTAATGTAGTGGTGTTGGTCATGTTCTAACCAGTGTAATGTAGTGGTCATGTTCTAACCAGTGTAATGTGTTGGTCATGTTCTAACCAGTGTAATGTGTTGGTCATGTTCGAACCAGTGTAATGTAGTGGTGGTGGTCATGTTCTAACCAGTGTAATGTGTTGGTCATGTTCTAACCAGTGTAATGTGGTGGTCATGTTCTAACCTGTGTAATGTAGTGGTGGTGGTAATGTTCTAACCAGTGTAATGTGTTGGGTCATGTTCTAACCAGTGTAATGTGTTGGTCATGTTCTAACCATTGTAGTGTGTTGGTCATGTTCTAACCTGTGTAATGTAGTGGTGTTGGTCATTTTCTAACCAGTGTAATGTAGTGGTGTTGGTAATGTTCTAACCAGTGTAATGTGTTGGTCATGTTCTAACCAGTGTAATGTGTTGGTCATGTTCTAACCAGTGTAATGTGTTGGTCATGTTCTAACCAGTGTAATGTAGTGGTGTTGGTCATGTTCTAACCAGTGTAATGTGGTGGTCATGTTCTAACCAATGTAATGTGTTGGTCATGTTCTAACCTGTGTAATGTAGTAGTGGTGGTCATGTTCTAACCAGTGTAATGTGTTGGTCATGTTCTAACCAGTGTAATGTGTTGGTCATGTTCTAACCAGTGTAATGTGTTGGTTATGTAAGTCGCTTTGGATAAAAGCGTCTGCTAAATGGCATATTATTATTATTATTATTATTATGTTCTAACCATTGTAATGTAGTGGTGGTGGTCATGTTCTAACCAGTGTAATGTGTTGGTCATGTTCTAACCAGTGTAATGTGTTGGTCATGTTCTAACCAGTGTAATGTGTTGGTCATGTTCTAACCAGTGTAATGTAGTGATGGTGGTCATGTTCTAACCAGTGTAATGTAGTGGTCATGTTCTAACCAGTGTAATGTGTTGGTCATGTTCTAACCAGTGTAATGTGGTGGTCATGTTCTAACCAGTGTAATGTGTTGGTCATGTTCTAACCTGTGTAATGTAGTAGTGGTGGTCATGTTCTAACCAGTGTAATGTGTTGGTCATGTTCTAACCAGTGTAATGTGTTGGTCATGTTCTAACCAGTGTAATGTGTTGGTTATGTTCTAACCATTGTAATGTAGTGGTGGTGGTCATATTCTAACCAGTGTAATGTGTTGGTCATGTTCTAACCAGTGTAATGTGTTGGTCATGTTCTAACCAGTGTAATGTGTTGGTCATGTTCTAACCAGTGTAATGTAGTGGTGGTGGTCATGTTCTAACCAGTGTAATGTGGTGGTCATGTTCTAACCAATGTAATGTGTTGGTCATGTTCTAACCAGTGTAATGTGGTGGTCATGTTCTAACCAGTGTAATGTAGTGGTGGTGGTCATGTTCTAACCAGTGTAATGTAGTGGTGTTGGTCATGTTCTAACCAGTGTAATGTGGTGGTCATGTTCTAACCAGTGTAATGTGTTAGTCATGTTCTAACCAGTGTAATGTAGTGGTGGTGGTCATGTTCTAACCAGTGTAATGTAGTGGTGGTGGTCATGTTCTAACCAGTGTAATGTGGTGGTCATGTTCTAACCAATGTAATGTGTTGGTCATGTTCTAACCAGTGTAATGTGGTGGTCATGTTCTAACCAGTGTAATGTGTTAGTCATGTTCTAACCAGTGTAATGTAGTGGTGGTGGTCATGTTCTAACCAGTGTAATGCTTTACTCTCTCTCTCTAACCTCACCAGGGCAAGACAGGGAGAGATGGATACCCGGTACTTTTCATTTACTTTTTAGATTCTCTTAGCCTATTTTGGGCTTCTATCACCTCCATCGAAAGTGTATTTAGTGTGTTCTACCCACTCCTATCCTTCTTCTTCCTTGCCATTTTACTTCCACCTCACATTAATGAGTGTATTCTCAACAATCATTCATGTGTTTATAATTCCTGCCCCGTGCATCAACTGAAAAACATCCATAGACACACACTCACTCACACACACACACATCCCAGTGTGATTAGCCAGGGTTAATTGGGTCTGTTCCCAGCGCCACATGTTGTTTCGTCATGATGACATCATGGCTGCTGCCTGCCAATTGCAGACAGATTAGATCCGCAGCAGTGTTGGGTTAGAACACCTGTCAGTGTGGTGCATCAACTGACTCATTGATTCACTAGCTGCTTCAGTTTAATAGGTTGTTTCATCGAGTGTCATCAGCCTTTAATTTCACATTTTTTAGTGTGTCTGGGGTCTGGAGTTATTTTGAGATATAGTTATATAGCCCTAACAAGTTACCCTAATCAATGAGTACTGGCCCCCGTGGGAATCAAACCCACAACCCTGGCGTTGCAAACACCATGCTCTATCAACTGAGCTACATCCCTGCCGGCCATTCCCTCCCCTACCCTGGACGACGCTGGGCCAATTGTGCGCCGCCCATGAGTCTCCCGGTCGCGGCCGGCTGCGACAGAGCCTGGATTCGAACCAGGATCTCTAGTGGCACAGTTAGCACTGCGATGCAGTGCCTTAGACCACTGCGCCACTCAGGAGTATGATGCCCTGCCTCTGACTCTGAGGTCAGTTTGGTGATGATCAGTGTTTTAGTTAGTATGAACATCAGCATAGGTTACCTCTGACTAGATTTAACAGGATGTGTCTTTATGTGTGGCGGCAGGTAGCTTAGTGGTTAAGCGTTGTGCCAGTAACCGAAAAGTCGCTGGTTCTAATCCCCAAGCCGACTAGGTGAAAAATCTGTCGATGTGCCCTTGAGCAAGGCACTTAACCCTAATTGCTCCTGTAAGTCGCTCTGGATAAGAGCGTCTGCTAAAATGTAATGTGTCTTTATGGTTCCGTTTTTACCCTCGTTAGTGTCGAGTTACCCTGGTTACGCATGGTAGCATAGTGATTGTTGTATTATTTT
>NW_028163853.1:0-38996 GCF_964263955.1 Coregonus lavaretus | reverse complement strand
TGAGATATACCCTATATGGTAGAGTTAGTCTCCAGTCCACCAGGTCCCTATATGGTAGAGTTAGTCTCCAGTCACCAGGTCCCTATATGGTAGAGTTAGTCTCCAGTCACCAGGTCCCTATATGGTAGAGTTAGTCTCCAGTCACCAGGTCCCTATATGGTAGAGTTAGTCTCCAGTCACCAGGTCCCTATATGGTAGAGTTAGTCTCCAGTCACCAGTCCCTATATGGTAGAGTTAGTCTCCAGTCACCAGGTCCCTATATGGTAGAGTTAGTCTCCAGTCACCAGGTCCCTATATGGTAGAGTTAGTCTCCAGTCACCAGGTCCCTATATGGTAGAGTTAGTCTCCAGTCACCAGGTCCTATATGGTAGAGTTAGTCTCCAGTCACCAGGTCCCTATATGGTAGAGTTAGTCTCCAGTCACCAGGTCCCTATATGGTAGAGTTAGTCTCCAGTCACCAGGTCCCTATATGGTAGAGTTAGTCTCCAGTCACCAGGTCCCTATATGGTAGAGTTAGTCTCCAGTCACCAGGTCCCTATATGGTAGAGTTAGTCTCCAGTCACCAGGTCCCTATATGGTAGAGTTAGTCTCCAGTCACCAGGTCCCTATATGGTAGAGTTAGTCTCCAGTCACCAGGTCCCTATATGGTAGAGTTAGTCTCCAGTCACCAGGTCCCTATATGGTAGAGTTAGTCTCCAGTCACCAGGTCCCTATATGGTAGAGTTAGTCTCCAGTCACCAGGTCCCTATATGGTAGAGTTAGTCTCCAGTCACCAGGTCCCTATATGGTAGAGTTAGTCTCCAGTCACCAGGTCCCTATATGGTAGAGTTAGTCTCCAGTCACCAGGTCCCTATATGGTAGAGTTAGTCTCCAGTCACCAGGTCCCTATATGGTAGAGTTAGTCTCCAGTCACCAGGTCCCTATATGGTAGAGTTAGTCTCCAGTCACCAGGTCCCTATATGGTAGAGTTAGTCTCCAGTCACCAGGTCCCTATATGGTAGAGTTAGTCTCCAGTCACCAGGTCCCTATATGGTAGAGTTAGTCTCCAGTCACCAGGTCCCTATATGGTAGAGTTAGTCTCCAGTCACCAGGTCCCTATATGGTAGAGTTAGTCTCCAGTCACCAGGTCCCTATATGGTAGAGTTAGTCTCCAGTCACCAGGTCCCTATATGGTAGAGTTAGTCTCCAGTCACCAGGTCCCTATATGGTAGAGTTAGTCTCCAGTCACCAGGTCCTATATGGTAGAGTTAGTCTCCAGTCACCAGGTCCCTATATGGTAGAGTTAGTCTCCAGTCACCAGGTCCCTATATGGTAGAGTTAGTCTCCAGTCACCAGGTCCCTATATGGTAGAGTTAGTCTCCAGTCACCAGGTCCCTATATGGTAGAGTTAGTCTCCAGTCACCAGGTCCCTATATGGTAGAGTTAGTCTCAGTCACCAGGTCCCTATATGGTAGAGTTAGTCTCCAGTCACCAGGTCCCTATATGGTAGAGTTAGTCTCCAGTCACCAGGTCCCTATATGGTAGAGTTAGTCTCCAGTCACCAGGTCCCTATATGGTAGAGTTAGTCTCCAGTCACCAGGTCCCTATATGGTAGAGTTAGTCTCCAGTCACCAGGTCCCTATATGGTAGAGTTAGTCTCCAGTCACCAGGTCCCTATATGGTAGTTAGTCTCCAGTCACCAGGTCCCTATATGGTAGAGTTAGTCTCCAGTCACCAGGTCCCTATATGGTAGAGTTAGTCTCCAGTCACCAGGTCCCTATATGGTAGAGTTAGTCTCCAGTCACCAGGTCCCTATATGGTAGAGTTAGTCTCCAGTCACCAGGTCCCTATATGGTAGAGTTAGTCTCCAGTCACCAGGTCCCTATATGGTAGAGTTAGTCTCCAGTCACCAGGTCCCTATATGGTAGAGTTAGTCTCCAGTCACCAGGTCCCTATATGGTAGAGTTAGTCTCCAGTCACCAGGTCCCTATATGGTAGAGTTAGTCTCCAGTCACCAGGTCCCTATATGGTAGAGTTAGTCTCCAGTCACCAGGTCCCTATATGGTAGAGTTAGTCTCCAGTCACCAGGTCCCTATATGGTAGAGTTAGTCTCCAGTCACCAGGTCCCTATATGGTAGAGTTAGTCTCCAGTCACCAGGTCCCTATATGGTAGAGTTAGTCTCCAGTCACCAGGTCCCTATATGGTAGAGTTAGTCTCCAGTCACCAGGTCCCTATATGGTAGAGTTAGTCTCCAGTCACCAGGTCCCTATATGGTAGAGTTAGTCTCCAGTCACCAGGTCCTATATGGTAGAGTTAGTCTCCAGTCACCAGGTCCCTATATGGTAGAGTTAGTCTCCAGTCACCAGGTCCCTATATGGTAGAGTTAGTCTCCAGTCACCAGGTCCCTATATGGTAGAGTTAGTCTCCAGTCACCAGGTCCCTATATGGTAGAGTTAGTCTCCAGTCACCAGGTCCCTATATGGTAGAGTTAGTCTCCAGTCACCAGGTCCCTATATGGTAGAGTTAGTCTCCAGTCACCAGGTCCCTATATGGTAGAGTTAGTCTCCAGTCACCAGGTCCCTATATGGTAGAGTTAGTCTCCAGTCACCAGGTCCCTATATGGTAGAGTTAGTCTCCAGTCACCAGGTCCCTATATGGTAGAGTTAGTCTCCAGTCACCAGGTCCCTATATGGTAGAGTTAGTCTCCAGTCACCAGGTCCCTATATGGTAGAGTTAGTCTCCAGTCACCAGGTCCCTATATGGTAGAGTTAGTCTCCAGTCACCAGGTCCCTATATGGTAGAGTTAGTCTCCAGTCACCAGGTCCCTATATGGTAGAGTTAGTCTCCAGTCACCAGGTCCCTATATGGTAGAGTTAGTCTCCAGTCACCAGGTCCCTATATGGTAGAGTTAGTCTCCAGTCACCAGGTCCCTATATGGTAGAGTTAGTCTCCAGTCACCAGGTCCCTATATGGTAGAGTTAGTCTCCAGTCACCAGGTCCCTATATGGTAGAGTTAGTCTCCAGTCACCAGGTCCCTATATGGTAGAGTTAGTCTCCAGTCACCAGGTCCCTATATGGTAGAGTTAGTCTCCAGTCACCAGGTCCCTATATGGTAGAGTTAGTCTCCAGTCACCAGGTCCCTATATGGTAGAGTTAGTCTCCAGTCACCAGGTCCCTATATGGTAGAGTTAGTCTCCAGTCACCAGGTCCCTATATGGTAGAGTTAGTCTCCAGTCACCAGGTCCCTATATGGTAGAGTTAGTCTCCAGTCACCAGGTCCCTATATGGTAGAGTTAGTCTCCAGTCACCAGGTCCCTATATGGTAGAGTTAGTCTCCAGTCACCAGGTCCCTATATGGTAGAGTTAGTCTCCAGTCACCAGGTCCCTATATGGTAGAGTTAGTCTCCAGTCACCAGGTCCCTATATGGTAGAGTTAGTCTCCAGTCACCAGGTCCCTATATGGTAGAGTTAGTCTCCAGTCACCAGGTCCCTATATGGTAGAGTTAGTCTCCAGTCACCAGGTCCCTATATGGTAGAGTTAGTCTCCAGTCACCAGGTCCCTATATGGTAGAGTTAGTCTCCAGTCACCAGGTCCCTATATGGTAGAGTTAGTCTCCAGTCACCAGGTCCCTATATGGTAGAGTTAGTCTCCAGTCACCAGGTCCCTATATGGTAGAGTTAGTCTCCAGTCACCAGGTCCCTATATGGTAGAGTTAGTCTCCAGTCACCAGGTCCCTATATGGTAGAGTTAGTCTCCAGTCACCAGGTCCCTATATGGTAGAGTTAGTCTCCAGTCACCAGGTCCCTATATGGTAGAGTTAGTCTCCAGTCACCAGGTCCCTATATGGTAGAGTTAGTCTCCAGTCACCAGGTCCCTATATGGTAGAGTTAGTCTCCAGTCACCAGGTCCCTATATGGTAGAGTTAGTCTCCAGTCACCAGGTCCCTATATGGTAGAGTTAGTCTCCAGTCACCAGGTCCCTATATGGTAGAGTTAGTCTCCAGTCACCAGGTCCCTATATGGTAGAGTTAGTCTCCAGTCACCAGGTCCCTATATGGTAGAGTTAGTCTCCAGTCACCAGGTCCCTATATGGTAGAGTTAGTCTCCAGTCACCAGGTCCCTATATGGTAGAGTTAGTCTCCAGTCACCAGGTCCCTATATGGTAGAGTTAGTCTCCAGTCACCAGGTCCCTATATGGTAGAGTTAGTCTCCAGTCACCAGGTCCCATATATGGTAGAGTTAGTCTCCAGTCACCAGGTCCCTATATGGTAGAGTTAGTCTCCAGTCACCAGGTCCCTATATGGTAGAGTTAGTCTCCAGTCACCAGGTCCCTATATGGTAGAGTTAGTCTCCAGTCACCAGGTCCCTATATGGTAGAGTTAGTCTCCAGTCACCAGGTCCCTATATGGTAGAGTTAGTCTCCAGTCACCAGGTCCCTATATGGTAGAGTTAGTCTCCAGTCACCAGGTCCCTATATGGTAGAGTTAGTCTCCAGTCACCAGGTCCCTATATGGTAGAGTTAGTCTCCAGTCACCAGGTCCCTATATGGTAGAGTTAGTCTCCAGTCACCAGGTCCCTATATGGTAGAGTTAGTCTCCAGTCACCAGGTCCCTATATGGTAGAGTTAGTCTCCAGTCACCAGGTCCCTATATGGTAGAGTTAGTCTCCAGTCACCAGGTCCCTATATGGTAGAGTTAGTCTCCAGTCACCAGGTCCCTATATGGTAGAGTTAGTCTCCAGTCACCAGGTCCCTATATGGTAGAGTTAGTCTCCAGTCACCAGGTCCCTATATGGTAGAGTTAGTCTCCAGTCACCAGGTCCCTATATGGTAGAGTTAGTCTCCAGTCACCAGGTCCCTATATGGTAGAGTTAGTCTCCAGTCACCAGGTCCCTATATGGTAGAGTTAGTCTCCAGTCACCAGGTCCCTATATGGTAGAGTTAGTCTCCAGTCACCAGGTCCCTATATGGTAGAGTTAGTCTCCAGTCACCAGGTCCCTATATGGTAGAGTTAGTCTCCAGTCACCAGGTCCCTATATGGTAGAGTTAGTCTCCAGTCACCAGGTCCCTATATGGTAGAGTTAGTCTCCAGTCACCAGGTCCCTATATGGTAGAGTTAGTCTCCAGTCACCAGGTCCCTATATGGTAGAGTTAGTCTCCAGTCACCAGGTCCCTATATGGTAGAGTTAGTCTCCAGTCACCAGTCCCTATATGGTAGAGTTAGTCTCCAGTCACCAGGTCCCTATATGGTAGAGTTAGTCTCCAGTCACCAGGTCCCTATATGGTAGAGTTAGTCTCCAGTCACCAGGTCCCTATATGGTAGAGTTAGTCTCCAGTCACCAGGTCCCTATATGGTAGAGTTAGTCTCCAGTCACCAGGTCCCTATATGGTAGAGTTAGTCTCCAGTCACCAGGTCCCTATATGGTAGAGTTAGTCTCCAGTCACCAGGTCCCTATATGGTAGAGTTAGTCTCCAGTCACCAGGTCCCTATATGGTAGAGTTAGTCTCCAGTCACCAGGTCCTATATGGTAGAGTTAGTCTCCAGTCACCAGGTCCCTATATGGTAGAGTTAGTCTCCAGTCACCAGGTCCCTATATGGTAGAGTTAGTCTCCAGTCACCAGGTCCCTATATGGTAGAGTTAGTCTCCAGTCACCAGGTCCCTATATGGTAGAGTTAGTCTCCAGTCACCAGGTCCCTATATGGTAGAGTTAGTCTCCAGTCACCAGGTCCCTATATGGTAGAGTTAGTCTCCAGTCACCAGGTCCCTATATGGTAGAGTTAGTCTCCAGTCACCAGGTCCCTATATGGTAGAGTTAGTCTCCAGTCACCAGGTCCCTATATGGTAGAGTTAGTCTCCAGTCACCAGGTCCCTATATGGTAGAGTTAGTCTCCAGTCACCAGGTCCCTATATGGTAGAGTTAGTCTCCAGTCACCAGGTCCCTATATGGTAGAGTTAGTCTCCAGTCACCAGGTCCCTATATGGTAGAGTTAGTCTCCAGTCACCAGGTCCCTATATGGTAGAGTTAGTCTCCAGTCACCAGGTCCCTATATGGTAGAGTTAGTCTCCAGTCACCAGGTCCCTATATGGTAGAGTTAGTCTCCAGTCACCAGGTCCCTATATGGTAGAGTTAGTCTCCAGTCACCAGGTCCCTATATGGTAGAGTTAGTCTCCAGTCACCAGGTCCCTATATGGTAGAGTTAGTCTCCAGTCACCAGGTCCCTATATGGTAGAGTTAGTCTCCAGTCACCAGGTCCCTATATGGTAGAGTTAGTCTCCAGTCACCAGGTCCCTATATGGTAGAGTTAGTCTCCAGTCACCAGGTCCTATATGGTAGAGTTAGTCTCCAGTCACCAGGTCCCTATATGGTAGAGTTAGTCTCCAGTCACCAGGTCCCTATATGGTAGAGTTAGTCTCCAGTCACCAGGTCCCTATATGGTAGAGTTAGTCTCCAGTCACCAGGTCCCTATATGGTAGAGTTAGTCTCCAGTCACCAGGTCCCTATATGGTAGAGTTAGTCTCCAGTCACCAGGTCCTATATGGTAGAGTTAGTCTCCAGTCACCAGGTCCCTATATGGTAGAGTTAGTCTCCAGTCACCAGGTCCCTATATGGTAGAGTTAGTCTCCAGTCACCAGGTCCCTATATGGTAGAGTTAGTCTCCAGTCACCAGGTCCCTATATGGTAGAGTTAGTCTCCAGTCACCAGGTCCCTATATGGTAGAGTTAGTCTCCAGTCACCAGGTCCCTATATGGTAGAGTTAGTCTCCAGTCACCAGGTCCCTATATGGTAGAGTTAGTCTCCAGTCACCAGGTCCCTATATGGTAGAGTTAGTCTCCAGTCACCAGGTCCCTATATGGTAGAGTTAGTCTCCAGTCACCAGGTCCCTATATGGTAGAGTTAGTCTCCAGTCACCAGGTCCCTATATGGTAGAGTTAGTCTCCAGTCACCAGGTCCCTATATGGTAGAGTTAGTCTCCAGTCACCAGGTCCCTATATGGTAGAGTTAGTCTCCAGTCACCAGGTCCCTATATGGTAGAGTTAGTCTCCAGTCACCAGGTCCCTATATGGTAGAGTTAGTCTCCAGTCACCAGGTCCCTATATGGTAGAGTTAGTCTCCAGTCACCAGGTCCCTATATGGTAGAGTTAGTCTCCAGTCACCAGGTCCCTATATGGTAGAGTTAGTCTCCAGTCACCAGGTCCCTATATGGTAGAGTTAGTCTCCAGTCACCAGGTCCTATATGGTAGAGTTAGTCTCCAGTCACCAGGTCCCTATATGGTAGAGTTAGTCTCCAGTCACCAGGTCCCTATATGGTAGAGTTAGTCTCCAGTCACCAGGTCCCTATATGGTAGAGTTAGTCTCCAGTCACCAGGTCCCTATATGGTAGAGTTAGTCTCCAGTCACCAGGTCCCTATATGGTAGAGTTAGTCTCCAGTCACCAGGTCCCTATATGGTAGAGTTAGTCTCCAGTCACCAGGTCCCTATATGGTAGAGTTAGTCTCCAGTCACCAGGTCCCTATATGGTAGAGTTAGTCTCCAGTCACCAGGTCCCTATATGGTAGAGTTAGTCTCCAGTCACCAGGTCCCTATATGGTAGAGTTAGTCTCCAGTCACCAGGTCCCTATATGGTAGAGTTAGTCTCCAGTCACCAGGTCCCTATATGGTAGAGTTAGTCTCCAGTCACCAGGTCTCTATATGGTAGAGTTAGTCTCCAGTCACCAGGTCCCTATATGGTAGAGTTAGTCTCCAGTCACCAGGTCCCTATATGGTAGAGTTAGTCTCCAGTCACCAGGTCCCTATATGGTAGAGTTAGTCTCCAGTCACCAGGTCCCTATATGGTAGAGTTAGTCTCCAGTCACCAGGTCCCTATATGGTAGAGTTAGTCTCCAGTCACCAGGTCCCTATATGGTAGAGTTAGTCTCCAGTCACCAGGTCCCTATATGGTAGAGTTAGTCTCCAGTCACCAGGTCCCTATATGGTAGAGTTAGTCTCCAGTCACCAGGTCCCTATATGGTAGAGTTAGTCTCCAGTCACCAGGTCCCTATATGGTAGAGTTAGTCTCCAGTCACCAGGTCCTATATGGTAGAGTTAGTCTCCAGTCACCAGGTCCCTATATGGTAGAGTTAGTCTCCAGTCACCAGGTCCCTATATGGTAGAGTTAGTCTCCAGTCACCAGGTCCCTATATGGTAGAGTTAGTCTCCAGTCACCAGGTCCCTATATGGTAGAGTTAGTCTCCAGTCACCAGGTCCCTATATGGTAGAGTTAGTCTCCAGTCACCAGGTCCCTATATGGTAGAGTTAGTCTCCAGTCACCAGGTCCCTATATGGTAGAGTTAGTCTCCAGTCACAGGTCCCTATATGGTAGAGTTAGTCTCCAGTCACCAGGTCCCTATATGGTAGAGTTAGTCTCCAGTCACCAGGTCCCTATATGGTAGAGTTAGTCTCCAGTCACCAGGTCCCTATATGGTAGAGTTAGTCTCCAGTCACCAGGTCCCTATATGGTAGAGTTAGTCTCCAGTCACCAGGTCCCTATATGGTAGAGTTAGTCTCCAGTCACCAGGTCCCTATATGGTAGAGTTAGTCTCCAGTCACCAGGTCCCTATATGGTAGAGTTAGTCTCCAGTCACCAGGTCCCTATATGGTAGAGTTAGTCTCCAGTCACCAGGTCCCTATATGGTAGAGTTAGTCTCCAGTCACCAGGTCCCTATATGGTAGAGTTAGTCTCCAGTCACCAGGTCCCTATATGGTAGAGTTAGTCTCCAGTCACCAGGTCCCTATATGGTAGAGTTAGTCTCCAGTCACCAGGTCCCTATATGGTAGAGTTAGTCTCCAGTCACCAGGTCCCTATATGGTAGAGTTAGTCTCCAGTCACCAGGTCCCTATATGGTAGAGTTAGTCTCCAGTCACCAGGTCCCTATATGGTAGAGTTAGTCTCCAGTCACCAGGTCCCTATATGGTAGAGTTAGTCTCCAGTCACCAGGTCCCTATATGGTAGAGTTAGTCTCCAGTCACCAGGTCCCTATATGGTAGAGTTAGTCTCCAGTCACCAGGTCCCTATATGGTAGAGTTAGGCATTGCGCTCATCCACCTCTGGCCTGCTGGCTCCCCTTCCTCTGCGGAAGCATAGTTCCCGCTCAGCCCAGTTCAAAACTGTTCGCTGCTCTGGCACCCCAATGGTGGAACAAGCTCCTTCACGACGCCAGGACAGTGGAGTCACTCACCACCTTCCGGAGACATTTGAAACCCCACCTCATTAAGGAATACCTGGGATAGGATAAAGGAATCCTTCTACCCCCCCCCCCCCCCAATTGTAAAGTTGTTATCCCACTGGCTATAGGGTGAACGCACCAATTTGTGAGTCGCTCTGGCTAAGAGCATCTGCTAAATGACGTTAATGTGCCCTTGAGCAAGGCACTTAACCCTAATTGCTCCTGTAAGTCGCTCTGGATAAGAGCGTCTGCTAAATGACTAAAATGTAAATGTAAATGTTAGTCTCCAGTCACCAGGTCCCTATATGGTAGAGTTAGTCTCCAGTCACCAGGTCCCTATATGGTAGAGTTAGTCTCCAGTCACCAGGTCCCTATATGGTAGAGTTAGTCTCCAGTCACCAGGTCCCTATATGGTAGAGTTAGTCTCCAGTCACCAGGTCCCTATATGGTAGAGTTAGTCTCCAGTCACCAGGTCCCTATATGGTAGAGTTAGTCTCCAGTCACCAGGTCCCTATATGGTAGAGTTAGTCTCCAGTCACCAGGTCCCTATATGGTAGAGTTAGTCTCCAGTCACCAGGTCCCTATATGGTAGAGTTAGTCTCCAGTCACCAGGTCCCTATATGGTAGAGTTAGTCTCCAGTCACCAGGTCCCTATATGGTAGAGTTAGTCTCCAGTCACCAGGTCCCTATATGGTAGAGTTAGTCTCCAGTCACCAGGTCCCTATATGGTAGAGTTAGTCTCCAGTCACCAGGTCCCTATATGGTAGAGTTAGTGTCCAGTCACCAGGTCCCTATATGGTAGAGTTAGTCTCCAGTCACCAGGTCTCTATATGGTAGAGTTAGTCTCCAGTCACCAGGTCCCTATATGGTAGAGTTAGTCTCCAGTCACCAGGTCCCTATATGGTAGAGTTAGTCTCCAGTCACCAGGTCCCTATATGGTAGAGTTAGTCTCCAGTCACCAGGTCCCTATATGGTAGAGTTAGTCTCCAGTCACCAGGTCCCTATATGGTAGAGTTAGTCTCCAGTCACCAGGTCCCTATATGGTAGAGTTAGTCTCCAGTCACCAGGTCCCTATATGGTAGAGTTAGTCTCCAGTCACCAGGTCCCTATATGGTAGAGTTAGTCTCCAGTCACCAGGTCCCTATATGGTAGAGTTAGTCTCCAGTCACCAGGTCCCTATATGGTAGAGTTAGTCTCCAGTCACCAGGTCCTTATATGGTAGAGTTAGTCTCCAGTCACCAGGTCCCTATATGGTAGAGTTAGTCTCCAGTCACCAGGTCCCTATATGGTAGAGTTAGTCTCCAGTCACCAGGTCCCTATATGGTAGAGTTAGTCTCCAGTCACCAGGTCCCTATATGGTAGAGTTAGTCTCCAGTCACCAGGTCTCTATATGGTAGAGTTAGTCTCCAGTCACCAGGTCCCTATATGGTAGAGTTAGTCTCCAGTCACCAGGTCCCTATATGGTAGAGTTAGTCTCCAGTCACCAGGTCCCTATATGGTAGAGTTAGTCTCCAGTCACCAGGTCCCTATATGGTAGAGTTAGTCTCCAGTCACCAGGTCCCTATATGGTAGAGTTAGTCTCCAGTCACCAGGTCCCTATATGGTAGAGTTAGTCTCCAGTCACCAGGTCCCTATATGGTAGAGTTAGTCTCCAGTCACCAGGTCCCTATATGGTAGAGTTAGTCTCCAGTCACCAGGTCCCTATATGGTAGAGTTAGTCTCCAGTCACCAGGTCCCTATATGGTAGAGTTAGTCTCCAGTCACCAGGTCCTTATATGGTAGAGTTAGTCTCCAGTCACCAGGTCCCTATATGGTAGAGTTAGTCTCCAGTCACCAGGTCCCTATATGGTAGAGTTAGTCTCCAGTCACCAGGTCCCTATATGGTAGAGTTAGTCTCCAGTCACCAGGTCCCTATATGGTAGAGTTAGTCTCCAGTCACCAGGTCCCTATATGGTAGAGTTAGTCTCCAGTCACCAGGTCCCTATATGGTAGAGTTAGTCTCCAGTCACCAGGTCCCTATATGGTAGAGTTAGTCTCCAGTCACCAGGTCCTTATATGGTAGAGTTAGTCTCCAGTCACCAGGTCCCTATATGGTAGAGTTAGTCTCCAGTCACCAGGTCCCTATATGGTAGAGTTAGTTTTCAGTCACCAGGTCCCTATATGGTAGAGTTAGTCTCCAGTCACCAGGTCCCTATATGGTAGAGTTAGTCTCCAGTCACCAGGTCCCTATATGGTAGAGTTAGTCTCCAGTCACCAGGTCCCTATATGGTAGAGTTAGTCTCCAGTCACCAGGTCCTTATATGGTAGAGTTAGTCTCCAGTCACCAGGTCCCTATATGGTAGAGTTAGTCTCCAGTCACCAGGTCCCTATATGGTAGAGTTAGTCTCCAGTCACCAGGTCCCTATATGGTAGAGTTAGTCTCCAGTCACCAGGTCCCTATATGGTAGAGTTAGTCTCCAGTCACCAGGTCCCTATATGGTAGAGTTAGTCTCCAGTCACCAGGTCCCTATATGGTAGAGTTAGTCTCCAGTCACCAGGTCCCTATATGGTAGAGTTAGTCTCCAGTCACCAGGTCCCTATATGGTAGAGTTAGTCTCCAGTCACCAGGTCCCTATATGGTAGAGTTAGTCTCCAGTCACCAGGTCCCTATATGGTAGAGTTAGTCTCCAGTCACCAGGTCCCTATATGGTAGAGTTAGTCTCCAGTCACCAGGTCCCTATATGGTAGAGTTAGTCTCCAGTCACCAGGTCCCTATATGGTAGAGTTAGTCTCCAGTCACCAGGTCCCTATATGGTAGAGTTAGTCTCCAGTCACCAGGTCCCTATATGGTAGAGTTAGTCTCCAGTCACCAGGTCTCTATATGGTAGAGTTAGTCTCCAGTCACCAGGTCCCTATATGGTAGAGTTAGTCTCCAGTCACCAGGTCCCTATATGGTAGAGTTAGTCTCCAGTCACCAGGTCCCTATATGGTAGAGTTAGTCTCCAGTCACCAGGTCCCTATATGGTAGAGTTAGTCTCCAGTCACCAGGTCCCTATATGGTAGAGTTAGTCTCCAGTCACCAGGTCCCTATATGGTAGAGTTAGTCTCCAGTCACCAGGTCCCTATATGGTAGAGTTAGTCTCCAGTCACCAGGTCCCTATATGGTAGAGTTAGTCTCCAGTCACCAGGTCCCTATATGGTAGAGTTAGTCTCCAGTCACCAGGTCCCTATATGGTAGAGTTAGTCTCCAGTCACCAGGTCCTTATATGGTAGAGTTAGTCTCCAGTCACCAGGTCCCTATATGGTAGAGTTAGTCTCCAGTCACCAGGTCCCTATATGGTAGAGTTAGTCTCCAGTCACCAGGTCCCTATATGGTAGAGTTAGTGTCCAGTCACCAGGTCCCTATATGGTAGAGTTAGTCTCCAGTCACCAGGTCTCTATATGGTAGAGTTAGTCTCCAGTCACCAGGTCCCTATATGGTAGAGTTAGTCTCCAGTCACCAGGTCCCTATATGGTAGAGTTAGTCTCCAGTCACCAGGTCCCTATATGGTAGAGTTAGTCTCCAGTCACCAGGTCCCTATATGGTAGAGTTAGTCTCCAGTCACCAGGTCCCTATATGGTAGAGTTAGTCTCCAGTCACCAGGTCCCTATATGGTAGAGTTAGTCTCCAGTCACCAGGTCCCTATATGGTAGAGTTAGTCTCCAGTCACCAGGTCCCTATATGGTAGAGTTAGTCTCCAGTCACCAGGTCCCTATATGGTAGAGTTAGTCTCCAGTCACCAGGTCCCTATATGGTAGAGTTAGTCTCCAGTCACCAGGTCCCTATATGGTAGAGTTAGTCTCCAGTCACCAGGTCCCTATATGGTAGAGTTAGTCTCCAGTCACCAGGTCCTTATATGGTAGAGTTAGTCTCCAGTCACCAGGTCCCTATATGGTAGAGTTAGTCTCCAGTCACCAGGTCCCTATATGGTAGAGTTAGTCTCCAGTCACCAGGTCCCTATATGGTAGAGTTAGTGTCCAGTCACCAGGTCCCTATATGGTAGAGTTAGTCTCCAGTCACCAGGTCTCTATATGGTAGAGTTAGTCTCCAGTCACCAGGTCCCTATATGGTAGAGTTAGTCTCCAGTCACCAGGTCCCTATATGGTAGAGTTAGTCTCCAGTCACCAGGTCCCTATATGGTAGAGTTAGTCTCCAGTCACCAGGTCCCTATATGGTAGAGTTAGTCTCCAGTCACCAGGTCCCTATATGGTAGAGTTAGTCTCCAGTCACCAGGTCCCTATATGGTAGAGTTAGTCTCCAGTCACCAGGTCCCTATATGGTAGAGTTAGTCTCCAGTCACCAGGTCCCTATATGGTAGAGTTAGTCTCCAGTCACCAGGTCCCTATATGGTAGAGTTAGTCTCCAGTCACCAGGTCCCTATATGGTAGAGTTAGTCTCCAGTCACCAGGTCCCTATATGGTAGAGTTAGTCTCCAGTCACCAGGTCCCTATATGGTAGAGTTAGTCTCCAGTCACCAGGTCCCTATATGGTAGAGTTAGTCTCCAGTCACCAGGTCCCTATATGGTAGAGTTAGTCTCCAGTCACCAGGTCCCTATATGGTAGAGTTAGTCTCCAGTCACCAGGTCCCTATATGGTAGAGTTAGTCTCCAGTCACCAGGTCCCTATATGGTAGAGTTAGTCTCCAGTCACCAGGTCTCTATATGGTAGAGTTAGTCTCCAGTCACCAGGTCCCTATATGGTAGAGTTAGTCTCCAGTCACCAGGTCCCTATATGGTAGAGTTAGTCTCCAGTCACCAGGTCCCTATATGGTAGAGTTAGTCTCCAGTCACCAGGTCCCTATATGGTAGAGTTAGTCTCCAGTCACCAGGTCCCTATATGGTAGAGTTAGTCTCCAGTCACCAGGTCCCTATATGGTAGAGTTAGTCTCCAGTCACCAGGTCCCTATATGGTAGAGTTAGTCTCCAGTCACCAGGTCCCTATATGGTAGAGTTAGTCTCCAGTCACCAGGTCCCTATATGGTAGAGTTAGTCTCCAGTCACCAGGTCCCTATATGGTAGAGTTAGTCTCCAGTCACCAGGTCCTTATATGGTAGAGTTAGTCTCCAGTCACCAGGTCCCTATATGGTAGAGTTAGTCTCCAGTCACCAGGTCCCTATATGGTAGAGTTAGTCTCCAGTCACCAGGTCCCTATATGGTAGAGTTAGTGTCCAGTCACCAGGTCCCTATATGGTAGAGTTAGTCTCCAGTCACCAGGTCTCTATATGGTAGAGTTAGTCTCCAGTCACCAGGTCCCTATATGGTAGAGTTAGTCTCCAGTCACCAGGTCCCTATATGGTAGAGTTAGTCTCCAGTCACCAGGTCCCTATATGGTAGAGTTAGTCTCCAGTCACCAGGTCCCTATATGGTAGAGTTAGTGTAGTGGCTTCCTTTCCTCTTTACCATAGCCACTGCCCTAGCCTGAAGCGGGGTTGTTTCGGACGCATACAGTCCACACTCAACGTTTCCAAACGGCCAAACATTCAATGAGATCCAGGGATATAGTGCAACAAAACTGTTTATTCTTCTTATCTAACAAAAAGGTATTCTCCATCAACTTAAAGCAGAGATTACTTGAAATGCAAATACATAATATAATATGACCTGTCTGTCTGTATTTCTGTATGTCTATATGGTCAAAAAACTATACCGCTCCCGCATCTAGCAAGGACTCCTCCCCCCGAAGGCCCAACTTCCTGCCTTTATACTAACACAATTAACACAGTACAATGAATGGGCAAGAGGGGGGGCCAAAAACTGAGTTACACTAATAACAAATGAATATATCTCAATCCGGTAAATAAATCATAAAGGTACGTACCTAATATTTCATCATATACATTAATATTTAATATATTTACACAAATGTACATGGAGCTCAGTATGTTCAGTCTTTTATACAAAATATGCCCAAATCGGCTCTAACAGTTAGTCTCCAGTCACCAGGTCCCTATATGGTAGAGTTAGTCTCCAGTCACCAGGTCCCTATATGGTAGAGTTAGTCTCCAGTCACCAGGTCCCTATATGGTAGAGTTAGTCTCCAGTCACCAGGTCCCTATATGGTAGAGTTAGTCTCCAGTCACCAGGTCCTTATATGGTAGAGTTAGTCTCCAGTCACCAGGTCCCTATATGGTAGAGTTAGTCTCCAGTCACCAGGTCCCTATATGGTAGAGTTAGTCTCCAGTCACCAGGTCCCTATATGGTAGAGTTAGTCTCCAGTCACCAGGTCCCTATATGGTAGAGTTAGTCTCCAGTCACCAGGTCCTTATATGGTAGAGTTAGTCTCCAGTCACCAGGTCCCTATATGGTAGAGTTAGTCTCCAATCCACCAGGTCCATATATGGTAGAGTTAGTCTCCAGTCACCAGGTCCATATATGGTAGAGTTAGTCTCCAGTCACCAGGTCCATATATGGTAGAGTTAGTCTCCAGTCACCAGGTCCCTATATGGTAGAGTTAGTCTCCAATCCACCAGGTCCCTATATGGTAGAGTTAGTCTCCAGTCACCAGGTCCCTATATGGTAGAGTTAGTCTCCAGTCACCAGGTCCATATATGGTAGAGTTAGTCTCCAGTCACCAGGTCCATATATGGTAGAGTTAGTCTCCAGTCACCAGGTCCATATATGGTAGAGTTAGTCTCCAGTCACCAGGTCCATATATGGTAGAGTTAGTCTCCAGTCACCAGGTCCATATATGGTAGAGTTAGTCTCCAGTCACCAGGTCCCTATATGGTAGAGTTAGTCTCCAGTCACCAGGTCCATATATGGTAGAGTTAGTCTCCAATCCACCAGGTCCATATATGGTAGAGTTAGTCTCCAGTCACCAGGTCCCTATATGGTAGAGTTAGTCTCCAGTCACCAGGTCCCTATATGGTAGAGTTAGTCTCCAGTCACCAGGTCCTTATATGGTAGAGTTAGTCTCCAGTCACCAGGTCCTTATATGGTAGAGTTAGTCTCCAGTCACCTGATGATGGGCTGGCATATGCCCCTCTAAACACTGGGACCTGGTTGGCAGAGGAGGGCAGCACAAGTCAGTCAAAGATCATGGCCGCAGGTGCAGGCGAGGATGCCATGGTAAATTAAACACTCACTAACTGCCTCCCTCACCTGCCACTGACCCACTGGCAATGTCTGTTACTGTCCCAGCTGCCATCACCCAATCCAGTCAGCCACATACACACCTCTCCAGCCAGCCATGCTCTCACCCAGACAACTGGTGAATGATTTCAGACTGACAGCGATGGGGGAGGAGGGTTGTTGATGTGGGTTATGGTGGTGCTCATATACGGAATGAGGGCCAGTCTGAGAGCAGAGCAGCAGTAAACTGTTACTGTAAATGATCAGAACAGACTGGAGATGGGAGAGGTGTTGTAGAGAGAGATGAGAACCTCTCCACTGCACTGTACACTACTATAACTGTACTATAACTGTACTATACTGTACTGTCCTGTACTATACTGTACTGTACTATACTATAACTGTACTCTACTGTACTGTCCTGTACTATACTATAACTGTACTCTACTGTCCTGTCCTGTACTATACTATAACTGTACTATACTGTACTGTCCTGTACTATACTATAACTGTACTATACTGTACTATAACTGTACTATAACTGTACTCTACTGTACTGTACTGTCCTGTACTATACTATAACTGTACTCTACTGTACTGTCCTGTACTATACTATAACTGTACTCTACTGTACTGTCCTGTACTATACTATAACTGTACTCTACTGTACTGTCCTGTACTGTCCTGTACTATAACTGTACTATACTGTACTGTCCTGTACTATACTATAACTGTACTCTACTGTACTGTCCTGTACTATACTATAACTGTACTCTACTGTACTGTCCTGTACTGTCCTGTACTATAACTGTACTATACTGTACTGTCCTGTACTATACTATAACTGTACTGTACTGTCCTGTACTATACTATAATTGTACTTTACTGTCCTGTACTATACTATAATTGTACTTTACTGTCCTGTACTATACTCACAGGGAAGAGCTTGGCGGAGGACTGGTTACAGGCCATGGAGATTGGAGCGGTGTTGTAGAGAGAGTTGAGCACCTCTCCACTGAAGGAGTCCCAGGACAAAGAGGAGAACTGGTCCGTTACACTGGTCTGACCACAGCTACACGCATCACCACCCTGGAACCTGAGAGGAGGAGAGGAGGGGAGGGGGAGGGAGGAGGGAGCAGGGAGAGGGAGGGAGAGGGATTAAGAGGGAGAGGGGGGAGAAAGAGGGAGAGAGGGGGAGAAAGAGGGAGAGAGGGGGAGAAAGAGGGAGAGAGGGGGAGAAAGTGGGAGAGAGGGGGAGAAAGAGGGAGAGAGGGGGAGAAAGAGGGAGAGAGGGGGAGAAAGAGGGAGAGAGGGGGGGAGAGAGGGGGAGAGAGAGGGAGAGACAGGGAGAGAGAGGGAGAGAGGGGGAGAAAGAGGGAGAGAGGGGGAGAGAGGGAGAGAGGGGGAGAAAGAGGGAGAGAGGGGGTGAAAGAGGGAGAGAGGGGTTAGAAAGAGGGAGAGAGGGGGAGAAAGAGGGAGAGAGGGGGAGAAAGAGGGAGAGAGAGGGAGAGAGAGGGAGAGAGGGGGAGAAAGAGGGAGAGAGGGGTTAGAAAGAGGGAGAGAGGGGGAGAAAGAGGGAGAGAGGGGGAGAAAGAGGGAGAGAGGGGGAGAAAGAGGGAACAGTGAAGGAGGGTGAGGGTGGATGAGACACCAAGCATGGTCCTGCTCATATTGGAGCTCCCTCATAGACAGAGCTTTGTTGTAAAAACACATGAGGAGCATAAGGAGAATCAGGTTTAACTGTGATTTAATATGGACGGGGGGGGGGGGCTGTAGATCATCTATGAAATTAGACGATAGAGCCACAGTCTATCAAATAACATTACCTGCATCCTTTCTAATCCCCTTTTATATATACTGAGTGCACAAAACATGAAGAACTCTTTCCTTGACATAGACTGACCAGGTGAATCCAAGTGAAAGATATGATCCCTTATTGATGTCACTTGTTAAATCCACCAATCAGTGTAGATGAAGGGGAGGAGACCGGTTAAATAAGGATTTTTAAGCCTTGAGACAACTGAGACATGGATTGTGTATGTGTGCCATTCAGAGGGTGAATGGGCAAGACAAAATATTTAAGCGCCTTTGAACGGGGTATGGTAGTAGGTGCCAGGCGCACCGGTTTGAGTGTGTCAAGAACTGCAACGCTGCTGGGTTTTTCAATCTCAATAGTTTCCCGTGAGTATCAAGAATGGTCCACCACGCAAAGGACATCCAGCCAACGGCAGGCCAGTGGTCGAAAACGGGTCATTGATGAAAGAGGACAAAGGAGGCTGACACAAATTGTGCAGAGCAACAGACGGGCTAAAGTTAGTCAACTGACAGTCCAACATTGGTGCCCAAAGACCCATAAAAGAATGCACAACTCGTCGTACCATGACATGAATGGGGTAATCACAGCTGACAACCGTACAGAGTTCCACTTCTTTCAGGAAAAAACAAGAAACTGCGGTTGCAGTGGGCTAAGGAACGAAAACACTGGACACAGGAGAATTGGAAAAACATTGGCTGGTCTGATGAATCCCAGTTCCTGCTGTTTCACGCTTATGGGAGGACTAGAGTATGGAGAAAACCACGAGTACAGCGCCTTCGGAAAGTATTCAGACCCCTTGAATTTTTCCACATTTTGTTACATTACAGCCTTATTCTAAAATGGATTTAAAAAATAATAATCCTCAGCAATCAACACAAAATGCCCCATAATGACAAAGCGAAAACAGGTAGTTAGACATTTTTGCAAATGTATAAAAAATAATAAACAGAAATACCTTATTTACATAAGTATTCAGACCCTTTGCTATGAGACTCGAAGTTGAGCTCAGGTGCATCCTGCTTCCATTGATCATCCTTGAGATGTTTCTACAACTTGATTGGAGTCCACCTGTGGTAAATTCAATTGATTGGACATGATTTGGAAAGCCACACACCTGTCTATATAAGGTCCCACAGTTGACAGTGCATATCAGAGCAAAAACCAAGCCATGAGGTCGCAGGAATTGTCTGTAGAGCTCCGAGACAGGATTGTGTCGAGGCACAGATCTGGGGAAGGGTACGAAAAAATTTCTGCAGCATTGAAGGTCCCCAAGAACACAGTGGCCTCCATCATTCTTAAATGGAAGAAGTTTGGAACCACCAAGACTCTTCCTAGAGCTGGCCCCCCGGCCAAACTGAGCAATCGGGGGAGAAGGGCCTTGGTCAGGGAGGTGACCAAGAACCCGATGGTCACTCTGACAGAGCGCTAGAGTTCCTCTGTGGAGATGGGAGAACCTTCCAGAAGGACAACCATCTCTGCAGCACTCCACCAATCAGGCCTTTATGGTAGAATGGCCAGACGGAAGCCACTCTTCAGTAAAAGGCAGATGACAGCTCGATTGGAGTTTGCCAAAAGGCACCCAAAGACTCTCAGACCATGAGAAACAAGATTCTCTGGTCTGATGAAACCAAGATTGAACTCTTTGGCCTGAATGCCAAGCGTCACGTCTGGAGGAAACCTGGCACCATCCCTACAGTGAAGCATAGTGGTGGCAGCATCATGCTGTGGGGATGTTTTTCAGCGGCAGGGACTGGGAGACTAGTCAGGATCGAGGGAAAGATTAAAGGAGCAAAGTACAGAGAGATCCTTGATGAAAACCTGCTCTAGAGCGCTCAGGACCTCAGACCGGGGCGAAGGTTCACCTTCCAACAGGACAACCCTAAGCACACTGCCAAGACAATGCAGGAGTGGCTTCGGGACAAGTCTCTGAATGTCCTTGAGTGGCCCAGCCAGAGCCCGAACTTGAACCTGATCGAACATCTCTGGAAAGACCTGAAAATAGCTGTGCATCGACGCTCCCCATCCAACCTGACAGAGCTTGAGAGGATCTGCAGAGAAGAATGGGAGAAACTCCCCAAATACAGGTGTGCCAAGCTTGTAGTGTCATACCCAAGACGAATCAAGGCAGTAATCACTGCCAAAGGTGCTTGAACAAAGTACAGAGTGAAGGGTCTGAATACTTATGTAAATGTAAAATTTCAGTTTTTGCTTTGTCATTATGGGGTATTGTGTGCAGATTGATGAGCAAAAAAAACAATTTAATCCATTTTAGAATAAGGCTGTAACGTAACAAAATTTGGAAAAAGTCAAGGGGTCTGAATACTTTCCGAATGCACTGTACATGCATCCATCATGCCACGTGTCAACATTGCAGACTGGTACCAGGTGGTGGTGTGGGGTGGGATTTCATGGCACTCATTGGGCCCCTTGATAAAAGTGGAGCAACGTTTGAATGCCACAGGATATCTGAACATCATTGTCAATCAAGTACCTCCCTTCATGGCAGCAGTGTATCCATCTGCAAATAGATTTTTTCATCAGGATAATGCCCCATGTCACTAGGCTAGGATTGTTCAGGAATGATTCCACGAACATGACAGTGAATTCAGCTTACTGCAGTGGCCTGCCCAGTCACCAGATCTCAATCCAACTGAGCATCTGTGGGATGAGATGGGAGGAGTTATTTGGAGTAGAGATCCACTACCAGCCAACTTGACACAACTGTGGGAAGCATTGGAGTCAACATGGGCCAGCATCCATGTGGAACGCTTTCGACACCTTGTAGAGTCCATGCCCCAATGACTTGGTGGAAAACATAACAATTCAATATAAATTCAGAAAGTATTCACACCCCTTGACTTCTTCCACATTTTGTTGTGTTGCAGCCTGAATTTAAAATGGATTACATTTAGATTTTGTGTCACTGGCCTACACACAATATCCCTAATGTCAAAGTGGAATTTTGTTTTAGACATTTTTACAAATGAATTACAAATGAAAAGCTGAAATGTCTTGAGTCAATAAGTATTCAACCCCTTTTGTTATGGGAAGTATTCAACCCCTTTGTTATGGCAAGCCTATTTAAGTTCAGGAGTAAACATTCACATGATAAGTTGCATGGATTCATTCTGGGTGCAATAATAGTGTTTAACATGATTTTTACCTCCTCTCTGTACCCCACACATACAATTATCTGTAAGGTCCCTCAGTCGAGCAGTATTTTCTTTTTTAACAAAAAATCACAAAGACCAGGGAGGTTTTCCCATGCCTAGAAAAGAAGGGCAACCATTGGTAGATGGGTAAAATAACATAAAAAGCAGACATTGAATATCCCTTTGAGCATGGTGAAGTTATTCATTACACTTTGGATGGTGTATCAATACACCCAGTCACTACAGATACAGGAGTCCTTCCTAACTCAGTTGCCGGAGAGGAACAAATACGCTCAGGGATTTCACCATGAGGCCAATGGTGACTTTAAAACAGTTACAGAGTTGAATGGCTGTGATAAGAGAAAACGGAGGATGGATAAACAAGATTGTAGTTACTCCACAATACTAACCTAAATGACAACTAGGTGAAAAATCTGTCAATGTGCCCTTGAGCAAGGCACTTAACCCTAATTGCTCCTGTAAGTCGCTCTGGATAAGAGCGTCTGCTAAATGACAAAATATTAATATTAATAATAAAAGAAGGAAGGCTGTACAGAATAAAAATGTTCCAAAACATACATCCTGTTAGCAATAAGGCACTAAAGTAAAACTGCAAAAACTGTGGCAAAGAAATTAACTTTATGTCCTGAATACAAAGCGTTATGTTTGGGGCAAATCGAACTCAACACATCACTGAGTGCCACTCTTCATATTGGTAGTGGCTGCATCATGTTATGTGTATGCTTTTAATCGTCAGGGACTACAAAGTTTTTTAGGGTAAAAATAAATGGAATAGAGCTAAGCACAGGCAAAATCACAGACACTGGGAGACAAATGTACCTTTCCGCAGGACAATAACCTAAAACACAAGGCCAAATATACACTGGAGTTGCTTACCAAGACGACATTAAAATGTTCCTGAGTGGCCTAGTTACAGTTTTGACTTAAATCGGCTTGAAAATCTATGGCAAGGCTTGAAAATGGCTGTATAGCAATGATCAACAACCAATTTGACAGAGCCTGAAGAATTTAAAAAAGAATAATGTGCAAATATTGTACAATCCAGGTGTGCAAAGCTCTTAGAAACGTACCCAGAAAGACTCATAGCTGTACTTGATGCCAACGCTGATTCTAACATGTATTGACTAAGGGGTGTGAATACTTATGTAAATTAGATATTTCAGTGTTTCATTTTCAATAAATTTGCAAACATTTCTAAAAACATGTTTTCATTTTGTCACTATGGGGTATTGTGTGTAGATGGGTGAGATTTGGTTTTACATTCAGGCTGTAACACTACAAAATGTGGAATAAGTCAAGGAGTATAAATACTTTCTGAAGGCACTGTATATATAGTTTATTTCCTAATCGTACTGGATTCCAATTGTATTGGCCAATCAACCAATCACTCTAATCTTAATTCCAACCCTCAGATGTCACCAGACCAACCCATCTTTCCCACTACACTACCATTTTACTATTTCCTTTTGCACTACATCCCTCTATTTTACTGTGATGTCTTACAAGGGTCTTGAACCTCTCTATTTGTACCATTTCTATTGAGATTGCCCTGAAAATAAATACTTTACTTAAGAGTATAATCATATTTCCCTTTGATTGTGGTTTTTCAGATCTCCTAATGGTACTGTTTGTAGGTCCATCTGAACACAGACATTATGACTTCACAACCACCGAAGGACAGTACCCAAAAGAGATGATCTATTGATTCTGTTTCCTCATGGCAGTCTGCACTGTCTGACTATTCAATGCCCATATGTTAAGCATTCTTTTTGTGGCGAGAATTTTATGCGTTTGTTTAAATTGAAAAAAACGGAATGATGCGTACATTTTTGTTTTGTATATCAGTTCATAAACCTGATGCCATGGTTTTGAGACATCACAAATCTGTTCCCAACTGTCTTTAATTTTATGCGGCATAGTTGTCAAACCTCTCGACCTTGTGTTGGTGTTTGGAATGAGCAGGTGTCTTCTGCTGGTTCGTGTGACGTACAGTGGGGAAAAAAAGTATTTAGTCAGCCACCAATTGTGCAAGTTCTCCCACTTAAAAAGATGAGAGAGGCCTGTAATTTTCATCATAGGTACACGTCAACTATGACAGACAAAATGAGAAAATGTTTTCCAGTAAATCACATTGTAGGATTTTTAATGAATTTATTTGCAAATTATGGTGTAAAATAAGTATTTGGTCACCTAAAAACAAGCAAGATTTCTGGCTCTCACAGACCTGTAACTTCTTCTTTAAGAGGCTCCTCTGTCCTATACTCGTTACCTGTATTAATGGCACCTGTTTGAACTTGTTATCAGTATAAAAGACACCTGTCCACAACCTCAAACAGTCACACTCCAAACTCCACTATGGCCAAGACCAAAGAGCTGTCAAAGGACACCAGAAACAAAATTGTAGACCTGCACCAGGCTGGGAAGACTGAATCTGCAATAGGTAAGCAGCTTGGTTTGAAGAAATCAACTGTGGGAGCAATTATTAGGAAATGGAAGACATACAAGACCACTGATAATCTCCCTCGATCTGGGGCTCCACGCAACATCTCACTCCGTGGGGTCAAAATGATCACAAGAACGGTGAGCAAAAATCCCAGAACCACACGGGGGGACCTAGTGAATGACCTGCAGAGAGCTGGGACCAAAGTAACAAAGCCTACCATCAGTAACACACTACGCCGCCAGGGACTCAAATCCTGCAGTGCAAGACGTGTCCCCCTGCTTAAGCCAGTACATGTCCAGGCCCGTCTGAAGTTTGCTAGAGTGCATTTGGATGATCCAGAAGAGGATTGGGAGAATGTCATATGGTCAGATGAAACCAAAATATAACTTTTTGGTAAAAACTAAACTCGTCGTGTTTGGAGGACAAAGAATGCTCAGTTGCATCCAAAGAACACCATACCTACTGTGAAGCATGGGGGTGGAAACATCATGCTTTGGGGCTGTTTTTCTGCAAAGGGACCAGGACGACTGATCCGTGTAAAGGAAAGAATGAATGGGGCCATGTATCGTGAGATTTTGAGTGAAAACCTCCTTCCATCAGCAAGGGCATTGAAGATGAAACGTGGCTGGGTCTTTCAGCATGACAATGATCCCAAACACACCGCCCGGGCAACGAAGGAGTGGCTTCGTAAGAAGCATTTCAAGGTCCTGGAGTGGCCTAGCCAGTCTCCAGATCTCAACCCCATAGAAAATCTTTGGAGGGAGTTGAAAGTCTGTGTTGCCCAGCGACAGCCCCAAAACATCACTGCTCTAGAGGAGATCTGCATGGAGGAATGGGCCAAAATACCAGCAACAGTGTGTGAAAACTTTGTGAAGACTTACAGAAAATGTTTGACCTGTGTCATTGCCAACAAAGGGTATATAACAAAGTATTGAGAAACGTTTGTTATTGACCAAATACTTATTTTCCACCATAATTTGCAAATAAATTCATAAAAAATCCTACAATGTGATTTTCTGGAATTTTTTTCCTCATTTTGTCTGTCATAGTTGACGTGTACCTATGATGAAAATTACAGGCCTGTCTCATCTTTTTAAGTGGGAGAACTTGCACAATTGGTGGCTGACTAAATACTTTTTTTCCCCACTGTATGTGTGTGTTGATTTAATCTGCTGAACACAACAGCTGTTTGATGAGGAGGAGATTGATTTTTCTCAAGAGATTGTTTCTCTAATGGTAGCTGAGTCAGCAAAACCGAAATGAAGATGCAGTGTATGGCTGGTTAAAGACGACAGCTAGCTCTTCTTAATAAAGAGCTGTTACCTATAGATGAAGCTACCCTGTGCGTGTGTTACCTGCAGATGAAGTTACAGTAGTGTGTGCATGTGCGTGTGCATGTGTGTGTGTGTGTGCGTGCATGTGCACGCACGTGCGCTCCCCCCGAGTTGGTGTGCCCATCACAGGAGGTTGGTGGCACCTTCATTGGGGAGGACGGGCTCATGTTAATTGCTGGAGAAGAATTAGTGTTCCAGCCATTATAATGAGCCGTCTTCCCCTCACCAGCCTCCTGTGGTGCCCATGTACTGTATATTACCTGTTGATGAAGCTGAAGTACTTCTGCAGGTATCCAGGGTCAACGTTACTCTTACAGAGCTCTAGTTGAGTCCTGGGGTAGTAGTGAACATAGTTCACACACATCTCCTCCATGATCCCAAAGCCTCCCTGGATTAAAATGAAGATAGAGAACAGGGGAGAGAGAAAGAGAGGGAGAGAGGGGGAGAGAGAGAGCGAGGGAGAGAGAGAGAGAGGGAAATAGGGGGAGAGAGAAAGGGAGAGAGGGAGAGGGAGAGAAAGAGAGTGAGAGAGAGGAGTCAGGTTCCTGGGTTTACCTCCATGCCCTCATCATAACCCCAGAAACAGCTATCTCAGGCATCACTGAGGACAGTGTGTGAGTCCAAAAAACATTCTTACCCCAGGGTACTTCAACTGGTGACTATCATTCCTTACCCCAGGATACTTCAACTGGTGACTATCATTCCTTACCCCAGGATACTTCAACTGGTGACTATCATTCCTTACCCCAGGATACTTCAACTGGTGACTATCATTCCTTACCCCAGGATACTTCAACTGGTGACTATCATTCCTTACCCCAGGATACTTCAACTAGTGACTATCCAGGAGAATATAGAAAAAGGAGCACTCTGTTGCCGGATAAATCGGATAGATTTATTGACAATCAATCAGCTTACGTTTCAGCATCAATCGTTTTCTTCAGAGCCTTGAGTCACCTATATACCCTCCCAGGGGAGTGTCCCACTCGTCATGTCAGTCAAACATGTCAATAATATCAATACTGTTAGCAGTAACAACTACACAGGTTATTCAAGCAAGAGTATGATCATCAATCAAGATTCCTCCCCATACATTCCAGACTCCTCCCCATACATTCCAGACTCCTCCCCATACATTCCAGACTCCTCCCCATACATTCCACTTGAATAGCAAAAGACAGAAATAAACAAAGATGAGAAAGACAGCTGTTCATTCAGACATTTTGGCTCGATGCAATCTAAGCAGTCGATCCAAAATGTCTCTCTCTGTAACAATTTCCTCACTATATTGCAACCTCTGGAGGAAAGAGAAACTTTCTCAATTTCCCAGAATTTCCTCCATGCCCTCATCATAACCCCAGAAACAGCCTGCTCGGGCAGTGCTGAGGACATTGTGTGAGTGTGTTTATGTTTGTGTGTGCGTGTGTGTGCGTCAGTTCGTGCAATCGTACGTGCTTAAGAGTGAGTGTGTGTGTGTGTGTGTGTGCCCACTGCTGTCCACTGCTCTCAACATCAGAGGAGAGGAGGAGAGAGCATCATCATCATCATCATCCTCCTCCAGCCCAGAGCCTCCTCCCCACTGTGTCTGACCCCAGATTAGTGAGATCTGGGCTGGGCAGTAGAGCCGCTCTGAGCCCTGTCTGTCTGTGGTAGGAGAATATACCCACATTAAACACATTAAGCTGCTTGGCTAAAGTTACTGGATAGATGCTTCACAGCAGTGACTGTTCGAGAGCATCAAAACCGTATCATGGCTAGATGGTGATTAACTGACTGACTGACTCATCTACAAAGTATTGAGTTATTTATGAAGGTGATTTGTAGATCAGTCAGTCTAGACTCGCCTTCAAGTGCGTGCATGTATGCGTGTATGCACTTCTGCAGTCTGCATAACCATTTGCCATATTGCATGGCTACACCTGTAGAGAAAACCAAACATACTCACCACTGTAGGCTGGCTCCTGTCCTCTGTGTTGTATGTACACTTTGTCAAGAGGACGTCACCCTGTGGGACACACAGACACACACTCAAATCAGCCAGTGTTCTGCCAATGTTTTACATGTATATTCATAAAGGCTAACAACAAGTTACCGTGGTTTACAGAATATTTGCGTTGTTCATTTTTAATTTTTAAACAGGCATCTCTGCATCTATGTTATTCCACAGCAGAGCAGAGCAGTGACAGACTGAAGCCGTAGCAGTACTGGGTATCATCTCTGTTGATCCAGGTCTCTCCAGGTCTGTAATAGTCCCGTCTTTCTCCAGGTCTCTCCAGGTCTGTAATAGTCCCATCTTTCTCCAGGTCTCTCCAGGTCTCTCCAGGTCTGTAATAGTCTCATCTTTCTCCAGGTCTCTCCAGGTCTCTCCAGGTCTCTCCAGGTCTGTAATAGTCCCATCTTTCTCCAGGTCTCTCCAGGTCTCTCCAGGTCTGTAATAGTCCCATCTTTCTCCAGGTCTCTCCAGGTCTGTAATAGTCCCATCTTTCTCCAGGTCTCTCCAGGTCTCTCCAGGTCTCTCCAGGTCTCTCCAGTTCTGTAATAGTCCCATCTTTCTCCAGGTCTCTCCAGGTCTCTCCAGGTCTGTAATAGTCCCATCTTTCTCCAGGTCTCTCCAGGTCTCTCCAGGTCTCTCCAGGTCTCTCCAGGTCTCTCCAGGTCTGTAATAGTCCCATCTTTCTCCAGGTCTCTCCAGGTCTCTCCAGGTCTGTAATAGTCCCATCTTTCTCCAGGTCTCTCCAGGTCTCTCCAGGTCTCTCCAGGTCTCTCCAGGTCTGTAATAATCCTGTCTTTCTCTCACTGCCCTTGTTCCCTTTACTGGATCATCTTATTTCAGAGACAAAACACAATGTACTGTATCTTATCCCACCTGCTGAGATAGCTGTGACAGTAGAAAGAGGAAGTAACATACTTACAGGCAGCACTGTCACCATCTTCCTTAGCATTCTGATTATCTGGAGGAGAGACAACAACTTTCACATCCATTGGATTGTTTTCAGTGAAAAGCATGAGCCCCAAACAGTTAGTAGAGGTGCTAACTAATGGCATCCAGTGAAAAGCATGAGCCCCAAACAGTTAGTAGAGGTGCTAACTAACGGCATCCAGTGAAAAGCATGAGCCCCAAACAGTTAGTAGAGGTGCTAACTAACGGCATCCAGTGAAAAGCATGAGCCCCAAACAGTTAGTAGAGGTGCTAACTAACGGCATCCAGTGAAAAGCATGAGCCCCAAACAGTTAGTAGAGGTGCTAACTAACGGCATCCAGTGAAAAGCATGAGCCCCAAACAGTTAGTAGAGGTGCTAACTAACGGCATCCAGTGAAAAGCATGAGCCCCAAACAGTTAGTAGAGGTGCTAACTAACGGCAAGTAAACTGTAGGCTATAAACAAATACAAAAGTAAAGAGATTCGCACTCACTCTATACAGTATAAACTCCCAGCAATTTATTGGGTAAAACACCAACATTTCCCCTTCACCCTGAAAAAGGCACTGTGATGCCGAAACGTTGGTGGTTTACCTAATAAATTACTGAGAGTTTATAGATTATATACAGAGTGCAACTCTCTTTATTTATTTTTATAAAACATAATGATCCGGCAGTGATTTCTTGTTTTCATGTTGATTAAAGTTGTATTGTATCTAACCTAGTTAGAAGATATGAGCTGGATACAAGGAAGAGTGTTGTACAGGCAGGAGGTTAGAAGATATGAACTGGATACATGGAAAATAGTTGTAATACAAGCAGAGAGAGTCTCAATAGACAGTCTTACTTGACACTTTTGTATTGCTAGGTATTACTGCACTGTTGGAGCTAGAAACACAAGCATTTCGCTGCACCTGCGATAACATCTGCAAATATGTGTAAGGGGGGGAGAGAGAGAGAGCGAGGGAGAGAGAGGGAGAGAGGGGGGAGAGGGGGTAAGAGAGAGAGAGAGAGAGAGAGAGAGAGAGAGAGAGAGAGAGAGAGAGAGAGAGAGAGAGAGAGAGAGAGAGAGAGAGAGAGAGAGAGATCTGTGTGTGCGTGTGTATGTGTTTCTTTGTTTGAATGTGTTTGTTGGTGCATACAGCATGTACCCAGAGGCGTTACCTGATAGTGGGTGCTGAAATGCTTATCCTCCTGTACCACCTTCAACTCTCTTCCACCCCTCACCAGGACCGTCCTCACCCCTCTCCCCGCCAAGTGAGTGTGCAGCTGGGACGCAAAGATGTTGATCCCCCCTGGAGGCAGGGCCTGGTGGAGGTCAATAGAGGAATTAGACACGTAAAAAAATTGACATTACAATATTCTAACAATAAGACAAAGGGGGTCATATATGCTTACGACAAGTATTACAATGCATTACAACCACATCTTAATGCATTATACCTGGTCGTTTTGAGTAAAATGTTACCAGTAGGTTTCTATTGTTAGCGAAGGTCCAGGAGTGTTTCCTGTCTACAGTAGACATTTCTGAGGGATATTGTAGCCTAGCAACAGTCTGTGTACACATTTTCTAAGGGTTAGGGTTTATGTTAGAAGGATATTGTACTAACAGTTTGTGTACACTTGGATGTGCAGAATCCTGTGAGCTGGAAGTTCTGTTCTCTGGGTGGTATGGCCATGACAGGGGTATAGACCAGCCCCAGCTCCATGATGCCCGCGTCGTACCTCCTTAGGCTGGGGGTGTGGTAGAGACGCACCCCCGAGTTGTCCTTACGACCTGCAAGGGACACAGCACAACCAGGGGGAGGGGAGGGGGAGGAGAGGGGGAAGTAGAGGGGGAAGTAGAGGGGGAGGAGAGGGGGGAGGAGAGGGGGAGAGAGGGGAAGTAGAGGGGGAAGTAGAGGGGGAAGTAGAGGGGGAAGTAGAGGGGGAGGAGAGGGGGAAGGAGAGGGGGAAGGAGAGGGGGAGGAGAGGGGGAGGAGAGGGTGAAGTAGAGGGGGAGGAGAGGGGAAGGGGAGGGGGGAGGTAGAGGGGGAAGTAGAGGGGGAAGTAGAGGGGGAAGGAGAGGGGGAGGAGAGGGGAAGGAGAGGGGGAGGAGAGGGGGAAGTTAGAGGGGGAGGTGAGGGGGAAGTAGAGGGGGGAGGAGAGGGGGAAGTAGAGGGGGAGGAGAGGGGGAAGTAGAGGGGGAGGAGAGGGGGAAGTAGAGGGGGAAGTAGAGGGGGAGGAGAGGGGAAGGAGAGGGGGAAGGAGAGGGGGAGGAGAGGGGGAGGAGAGGGTGAAGTAGAGGGGGAGGAGAGGGAAGGGAAGGGGGGAGGTAGAGGGGGAAGTAGAGGGGGAAGTAGAGGGGGAGGAGAGGGGAAGGAGAGGGGGAGGAGAGGGGGAAGTTAGAGGGGGAGGTGAGGGGGAAGTAGAGGGGGGAGGAGAGGGGGAAGTAGAGGGGGAGGAGAGGGGGAGGAGAGGGGGAAGTAGAGGGGGAAGGAAAGGGGAGAGGAGAGGGGGAAGTAGAGGGGAGGAGAGGGGGAAGGGGAGAATAAACAGTGGAGGAGTGGGGGAGGGGATAGAAGATGGCAGAGGGATGGGGTTTAGGAAGAAGGGGTGAAGGGAGTGATAGATGACATGGGGAGGGGAGCAATGAAGAAGGGTGTTGAGTAGAACTGGTACTTCTGGTTTTCATTCTCTGTCTCCAATCAGGGAACACCAGGTGGGTGGACTCTTGCCAATCAGTGACATGAATTGATCAATTTACTAGCAGGTAGAAAATAAAACCAGAAGTACCCCATTGCTGAGGGGTGGTAGTTTAATAGCCCAGTTCTAAGGTTCTTAGGGGTAGAATAGTGTATAACTCTGTGATGGGTAGGTAGTTTTACCTGATAAGAGGAGTGGGTTGTGGTAGTGCACCTCCAGTCGAAGAAACCTAGAAGACCCTGGACCTCCTAGAGGCAGTCCTGCATCAGGGGGGTAGTAGAAAGACTGCACACGCACGCACACACAGATGCGTTATTTAATCCATTGAACATCACATTATTCTTATCATTGAACATCACATTATTTAATCCATTGAACATCACATATTTGTATCGCTGAACATCACATTATTGTTATCGTTTAACATCACATTATTTTTTATTGTTGAACATCAAAAAAAAAATTTGCATTGAACATCCCATTATTTTTATCATTGGACATGTGAATCATCCACCGTAAAAAGAGTAGTTTCAGCCAACACAGAAAGAAAATAGCATGTCTTATTGATCCAGAGAAGACTAAAACAGCACCAAGTGTGTTTATCTCTATTTATATCCATCACTATATATCTCTACAGTATATGTTCCCCTAACATGTTCTGAGGATCTGTTCATAAAAGAGATAGACAATTAAACAAGAAGACTTTTGGAGATAAAACGTATTTTCATATCAATCTTGTTAACATTCCGGAGAGGAAAGGAGAGCTTGTGGTTATTTTCTCTCCCCCGGTCTGGCAGCATCCCTAGGACTATTTTACATAACTGTTCTTCCTCCTCCTCCTCCTCCTCCTCACTCTCCCCTATCTCTCTCTTCCCCTCTCTTTCTTTTTCTCGACTTCCTCCTCGTCTTTCGCCTCCCTCTTTTATAATGCCAGATTTCCCTTTAGATGTGTGTGGGATCCAGAATGTGCTAAAACTGAACAGGCCTGTTTATTTCCTAGCTAATCTCATCTCTCCAGCTCTTCTTCTCTCCTCGCCACTCAGCAGAACACATGATTTCTGTTTTGTTTTCGCCGTCTGCTAATCCAATGGGAGGGCTCGGAGGCTTGGCGCTCGGCACCAGTTCTCTGGCTGTGATGTGATTCTTATCCAGTAAGACGTGTCTTCCTCTGCCTCACACATCCCAGAGCATCACCACCTACTCCATGAACACACACACACACACACACACACACACACACACACGCACAAACACACACTCTCACACACACACACACACACTCTCACACACACACGCACACTCACACACACACACACACACACACACACACACACACACACACAGACACTAACACACACACAAACACACACATTCATTCACACACACACACACACACACACACTCACACAAACACAAACACACACACGCACGCTCCTCTCCTCTCACCTTCTCACCACCATGCACCAGCTCCTCCAGAGACTGCTTCCCTGCTCTCATCAAAACATACTTCTATTGAACCAAACATGAGATTATTCAGAGATAGGTATTTTCCTAGTAACATTCTCTGAGGCTTTCATGGTTTCTCTCAGTTTTTCCTCAGTTTTGCTCTGCTTCTGTGGATCTCTCTCAGACTTTACCACCCTGCCTCTCTACTGCTGATCTCTCTCAGACTTTACCACCCTGCCTCTCTACTGCTGATCTCTCTCAGACTTTACCACCCTGCCTCTCTACTGCTGATCTCTCTCAGACTTTACCACCCTGCCTCTCTACTGCTGATCTCTCTCAGACTTTACCACCCTGCCTCTCTACTGCTGATCTCTCTCAGACTTTACCACCCTGCCTCTCTACTGCTGATCTCTCTCAGACTTTACCACCCTGCCTCTCTACTGCTGATCTCTCTCAGACTTTACCACCCTGCCTCTCTACTGCTGATCTCTCTCAGACTTTACCACCCTGCCTCTCTACTGCTGATCTCTCTCAGACTTTACCACCCTGCCTCTCTACTGCTGATCTCTCTCAGACTTTACCACCCTGCCTCTCTACTACTGATCTCTCTCAGACTTTACCACCCTGCCTCTCTACTGCTGATCTCTCTCAGACTTTACCACCCTGCCTCTCTACTGCTGATCTCTCTCAGACTTTAACACCCTGCCTCTCTACTGCTGATCTCTCTCAGACTTTACCACCCTGCCTCTCTACTGCTGATCTCTCTCAGACTTTACCACCCTGCCTCTCTACTGCTGATCTCTCTCAGACTTTACCACCCTGCCTCTCTACTGCTGATCTCTCTCAGACTTTACCACCCTGCCTCTCTACTGCTGATCTCTCTCAGACTTTACCACCCTGCCTCTCTACTGCTGATCTCTCTCAGACTTTACCACCCTGCCTCTCTACTGCTGATCTCTCTCAGACTTTACCACCCTGCCTCTCTACTGCTGATCTCTCTCAGACTTTACCACCCTGCCTCTCTACTACTGTGACTTACCTGGTTGAAACGTCTGTGTTCAATCCCTAAAGAATTGAACAGCAGGCTCTTACTGTTCAGGATTTTACTATGTTAACCAGTTATGGCCTCAAAGTGGCAGTGTACCTACTGTGCCTTCAGAAAGTATTCACACCTCTTGACTTTTTCCACATTTTGTTGTGTTACAGCCTGAATTTAAAATGGATTAAATTTAGATTTTTTTGTCACAGGCCTACACACAATACCCCATAATATCAAAGTGGAATTATTTTTGTAGACATTTTTTTTTATTAATTAAAAATGAAAAGCTGGAATGTCTTGAGTCAATAAGTATTCAACCCCTTTGTTATGGCAAGCCTAAATAAGTTCAGGAGTAAAATAAGTTAAAGTCACATAATAAGTTGCATGGACTTACTCTGTGTGCAATAATAGTGTTTAACATGATTTTTCAATGACTACCTCATCTCTGCACCCCACACATTTAATTATCTATATGGTCCCTCAATTGAGCAGTGAATTTCAAACACAGATTCAACCACAAAGACCAGGGAGGTTTTCCAATGCCTCGCAAAGAAGGGCACCTATTGGTAGATGGGTTAAAAAAAAAGCAGACATTGAATATCCCTTTGAGCATGGTGAAGTTATTAATTACACTTTGGAGGCCAATGGTGACTTTAAAACAGTTACAGAGTTTAATGGCTGTGATAGGAGAAAACTGAGGATCAGCAACATTTTTTGACCCAAGACATTTCAGCTTTTCATTTTTAATTAATATGTAAACATTTCTAAAAACATAATTCCAGTTTGACATTATGGAGTATTGTGTGTAGGCCAGTGACAAAAAATCTAAGTGTAATCCATTTTAAATTCAGAAGGCACTGAAGGCACTCTAAGAAAAAGAAAAATAATACTATTTGTACCCAGTTCTGGTGTTTGTGTGTGTGTGCGTGTGCGTGCGCGTGCGAATGTGTGTGTGTGTGTGTTTATTACCTCAGCCCCCATGGCCCAGGCGGCCAGAACGTGGCGACAGTAGTTTAGGCTGGCAGGCTTCATCTTGGAGTCACAGGATCCGCTGTACTGGGGGACCGTACTCATCTCAGGAGAACACTCAAACACCTCCATGTGGTGCACTATGGCCTCGTTACCAGGGGTTACCACCGACTCATACTGGGGGGGGGGGGGGGGTTGAAGAGGGAGGAGGAAGATGGAGGAGGAAGATGGAGGAGGAGGGAAGAAGAGGTAAAAATTGATTGGTATTGACTCCGCTGTTGTCACGACTTCCGCCGAGGCTGCCTCCCTTGTTCGGGCAGGCTTCGGCGTTCGTCATCACCGGCTTACTAGCCACTGCCGCTCCATTATTCATCATTCCATTTGTCTTGTCTTGTCAATCATACACACCTGGTTCTTATCCCCTCATTAGTCCGTGTATAAGTGTTCCCTCTGCCCCCTTGTCCTTGTGGGTGATTGTTTATTTGTGAGAGTAGTGTACCTCCGTGGAGCTACTCGTACCTTGTTATTGATTGCCGGGGTAGATTTCCCCTGTGCCTGTTATTGTTAGAGCTACCGTTACCTTGTATTGCCAGGGTAGATTTTCCCCTGTGCCTGTTTCGTTTGTCGCTATCCAGCGCTATTTGTGTACGACGGAATAAACTCTGCATTCGGTGATTACCCTCCTGCGCCTGACTCCTTCTATCACACTCATCACAGCTGTTTTGATTTTCAAACTCATTGCTATGCCCAATTCCAAATCAACTCCTAGCATGTATCTAAAGGATTGGGTAGGGCTAAGCAATAATGTTGGGGAGGGATATTGTCATATTGATTACATTTATCCACTTATCCAATTTTCTTCAGTCTATTCGAATGCCTAGGGGCTAGGGTTTGATGGAATTGGACTTGATGGGTCCATCCATAGAAACAGAATTACTGAGAATAATCCTAATTCTACGGAATTACTAAACGTCATTCTAATTCTATGGTTCCATCATTGTATAAGACTAGGTTTAGAGGTTTACCATGACGATGTGGTTCTTGGGCATATTGGGTGGCAGTTGGAAGATGTGGCACCAGTAGGTGGTCTCCTGGGTGGGGATGGTGACGTCGGGGGTCCGGACCTCCAGGGTCTGTACGTCTAGGGGGAGAGAAGGGGAAGGGGTGTCTGGGCGCAGCAGGAGGGCCCTCTGCACTCCCGTCTCGATCTGGGACAGGTTGAGCTGCTGGAGCGAGTGGATTGGCTGATCCAACACTCCGTAGATCAGGTGGACGGTACCCTCCTGCCAATCAGAATCAAGCACAAAGTCTTCATTATTCCTCTCTTTACCTCTTTTCACCTGCTATACTGTTCTCTCTCTCTCTCTCTCTCTCTCTCAATTCAATTTCAATTTAAGGGCTTTATTGGCATGGGAAACATATGTTAACATTGCCAAAGCAAGTGAAGTAGATAGTAAACAAAAGTGAAACAAACAATAAATATTAACAGTAAACATTACACTCAGAAGTTCCAAAAGAATAAAGACATTACAAATGTCATATTATGTATATACAGTGTTGTAACAATGTGCAAATAGTTAAAGTACAACTGGGAAAATAAATAAACATAAATATGGGTTGTATTTACAATGTGTTTGTTCTTCACTGGTTGCCCTTTTCTTGTGGCAACAGGTCACAAATCTTGCTGATGTGATGGCACACTGTGGATAAGGGAGTTTATCAAAATTGGGTTTGTTTTCGAATTCTTTGTGGATCTGTGTAATCTGAGGGAAATATGTGTCTCTAATATGGTCATACATTTGGCAGGAGGTTAGGAAGTGCAGCTCAGCTTCCACCTCATTTTGTGGATAGTGTGCACATAGCCTGTCTTCTCTTGAGAGCCAGGTCTGCCTATGGCGGCCTTTCTCAATAGCAAGGCTATGCTCACTGAGTCTGTACATAGTCAAAGCTTTCCTTAAATTTGGGTCAGTCACAGTGGTCAGGTATTCTGCCACTGTGTACTCTCTGTTTAGGCCAAATAGCATTCTAGTTTGCTCAGTTTTTTGTTAATTTTTTCCAATGTGTCAAGTAATTATCTTTTTGTTTTCTCATGATTTGGTTGGGTCTAATTGTGTTGTTGTCCTGGGGCTCTTTGGGGTCTATTTATGTTTGTGAACTGAGCCACGGGACCAGCTTGCTTAGGGGACTCTTCTCCAAGTTCATCTCTCTGTAGGTGATGGCTTTGTTATGGAAGGTTTGGGAATCGCTTCCTTTTAAGTGGTTATAGAATTTAACAGCACTTTTCTGGATTTTGATAATTAGCGGGTTTCGGGCTAATTCTGCTCTGCATGCACTATTTTAATGTTTTTCGTTGTAAAAGAGGATATCTTTGCAGAATTCTGCATGCAGAGTCTCAATTTGGTGTTTGTCCCATTTTGTGAATTCTTGGTTGGTGAGCGGACCCCAGACCTCACAACCATAAAGGGCAATGGGTTCTATAACTGATTCAAGTATTTTTAGCTTGATCCTAATTGGTATGTTGAATTTTATGTTCCTTTGATGGCATAGAAGGCCCTTCTTGCCTTGTCTCTCAGATCGTTCACAGCTTTGTGGAAGTTACTTGTGGCGCTGATGGTTAGGCCGAGGTACAGTTGAAGTCGGAAGTTTACATACACCTTAGCCAAATACATTTAAACTCAGTTTTTCACAATTCCTGACATTTAATCCTAGTAAAAATTCTAGTAAAAACCTGTCTCAGGTCAGTTAGGATCACCACTTTATTTTAAGAATGTGAAATGTCAGAATAGTAGTAGAGAGAATGATTTATTTCAGCTTTTAATTATTTCATCACATTCCCAGTGGGTGAGAAGTTTACATACACTCAATTAGTATTTGGTAGCATTGCCTTTAAATAGTTTAACTTGGGTCAAACGTTTCGGGTAGCCTTCCACAAGTTTCCCACATTAAGTTGGGTGTATTTTGGCCCATTCCTCCTGACAGAGCTGGTGTAACTGAGTCAGGTTTGTAGGCCTCCTTGCTTGCACACGCTTTTTCAGTTCTGCCCACACATTTTCTATAGGATTGAGGTCAGGGGTTTGTGATGGCCATTCCAATACATTTACTTTGTTGTCCGTAAGCCATTTTGCCACAACTTTGGAAGTATGCTTGGGGTCATTGTCCATTTGGAGGACCCATTTGCGACCAAGCTTTAACTGATGCAAAGCACCCCCACAGTATGATGGTGCCACCCCCGTGCTTCACGGTTGGGATGGTGTTCTTCAGCTTGCAAGTCCCCCCTTTTTCCTCCAAACATAACGATGGTCATTATGGCCAAACAGTTCTATTTTTGTTTCATCAGACCAGAGGATGTTTCTCCAAAAAGTACGATCTTTGTCCCCATGTGCAGTTGCAAACCGTAGTCTGGCTTTTTTATGGCGGTTTTGGAGCAGTGGCTTCTTCCTTGCTGAGTGGCCTTTCAGGTTATGTCGATATAGGACTCGTTTTACTGTGGATATAGATACTTTTGTACCTGTTTCCTCCAGCAGCTTCACAAGGTCCTTTGCTGTTGTTCTGGGATTGATTTGCACTTTTCGCACCAAAGTACATTCATCTCTAGGAGACAGAACGCGTCTCCTTCCTGAGCGCTATGACGGCTGCGTGGTCCCATGGTGTTTATACTTGCGTACCATTGTTTGTACAGATGAACATGGTACCTTCCGGCGTTTGGAAATTGCTCCCAAGGATGAACCAGACTTGTGGAGGTCTACCATTTTTTTCTGAGGTCTTGGCTGATTTATTTTGATTTTCCCATGATGTCAAGCAAAGGGGCACTGAGTTTGAAGGTAGGCCTTGAAATCCATACACAGGTACATATCCAATTGACTCAAATTATGTCAATTAGCCTATTAGAAGCTTCTAAAGCCATGACATCATTTTCTGGAATTTTCCAAGCTGTTTAAAGGCACAGTCAACTTAGTGTATGTAAACTTCTGACCCACTGGAATTGTGATACAGTGAATTATAAGTGAAATAATCGGTCTGTAAACAATTGTTGGAAAAATTACTTGTGTCATGCACAAAGTAGATGTCCTAACCGACTTGCCAAAACTATAGTTTGTTAACAAGACATTTGTGGAGTGGTTGAAAAATGAGTTTTAATGACTCCAACCTAAGTGTATGTAAACTTCCGACTTCAACTGTATGTATTGTTTTTTGTGTGCTCTAGGGCAACGGTGTCTAGATGGAATTTGCATTTGTGGTCCTGGCAACTGGACCTTTTTTGGAACATTATTTTTGTCTTACTGAGATTTACTGTCAGGGCCCAGGTCTGACAGAATCTGTGCAGAAGATCTAGGTGCTGCTATAGGCCCTTCTTGGTTGGTGACAGAAGCACCAGATCATCAGCAAACAGTAGACGTTTGACTTCAGATTCTAGTAGGGTGAGGGCGGGTGCTGCGGATGTGGAAGAGGGTGGGGCTTAAACTGCATCCCTGTCTCACCCCACGGCCCTGTGGAAAGAAATGTGTGTGCTTTTTGCCAATTTTAACCACACACTTGTTGTTTGTGTACATGGATTTTATAATGCCATTTGTTTTTCCCAAACCCAATTTCCATTCAATTTGTTTAGCAGACCCTCATGCCAAATTGAGTCAAAAGCTTTTTTGAAATCAACAACGCATTACTTTGCCTTTGTTTTGGTTTGTTTGTTTGTCAATTATGGTGTGCAGGGTGAATACGTGGTCTGTCGTACGGTATTTTGGTAAAAAGCCAATTTGACATTTGCTCTCATACATTGTTTTCACTGAGGAAACGAACTAGTCTGCTGTTAATGATTATGCAGAGGATTTTCCCAAGGTTGCTGTTGACACATATCCCACGGTCTCTCTGTCTCTCTCTCTCTCTCTCTCTCTCTCTCTCTCT